>NW_026057582.1:134381630-134466665 GCF_023721935.1 Panthera uncia
GGCCCTGGTGTATTGTCTTGGCAGGTCTCTGACAGGTTAGGGTTTAATAAGTATGGGTCCTCTGGATCCTTCCAAGCTGGCGGGATTTATGCCCTCAGAGCCCCTGTTGGGTCCTGTGGGTCTTCTATGGACCCACTGTCCATGTTTGGCTTCTGAAGCACCGATTTTCAGTGTGTTTATGGGTGTGAGCTCTGTAGTATTTCCTGCAAAGCAAAGGCAGTAGACCAGGGATCCTCTGTAGAGCGTAGAAAGAGGGACAGGAAAAAGCAAGAGGGACCAGTAAAGGCAGAGGGAGACTAACTGTCACATGGGCACCCTCTCAGTAGGTCTCCATTTTCCTCAGCAAGGCACTGTGTCCCCCTCTCTGAAGGCTTAGATGACCACAAGCTGGAGAGCCTATCAGGAGAAAATTCTCCATGCTGTGTGGCTTCTGGGATGCTGAGTGATGGAATCCATGTGGGATGCACCAATGATACTGATGGTCATGACGAAATGCCATGAAATGATGTGAGAGCAATACTCCCCTTTAAAACACTTATTCCAGAGTTTCAGCTCCAAGTTCTTCCTCCAGCGAGGCCAGGGGAATCCAAAGTTCCTGCTGTGGAATCTCCCTGTGGAATGTTTGTGAGCCAGAGATCATATTTCT
The DNA here is from genome assembly GCF_023721935.1 of Panthera uncia. Taxonomy (NCBI): domain Eukaryota; kingdom Metazoa; phylum Chordata; class Mammalia; order Carnivora; family Felidae; genus Panthera; species Panthera uncia. The sequence continues at coordinate 134,382,277 of NW_026057582.1, forward strand.
TAGCAAGTAAAGCTTAGCCTAGAGCAGTCAGCCATTCTCTTACCTTGGGGCTCAATGGCCCTTCCTGGGAGCTACAAGGAACATAAAGTTGAAGTCATGTACTTTTAAAATTTAGACTACTTTTGCCAGTTTTTACTGTTTGGAACAGATCAGAGTTATCAGTGGGTGGATATTTTTGTTCTATTTGTTTTTAGGACAAATAAAATATTTGGGACATGGAACAGAGGTTGGCTATTTGGATGGCAAGGTCAGTCTCGATCTGATTCTACTCTGTTTGTGTGTCTCCGTGTTAAGGATCTTTGGGGAGACATGGGCAAAGGGTATTTAATCTCTTTCTCTTTGCTTTACTTGCCTTCCTTATATTTGAAAATGGGGGGAAATGTTACTGCGATCCAGAAGGGATTATTTGCTCTGAGGAACTATAATTTTCTCCGTTTACCTCTTGCCTTCACTGGAAAAAAAGGTCTCAGTCCATTTCAGATGCTAAGATATTCTCGTACATACAGAAAGGGAACATTTATAGGAATATTTTAATCTCACAAATTGTTTTTTACAACTTTATAAAGTGAAAGGCAGATACACACTTAAATTTTTTTGAAAGATGCAGAAGTAACTTTCTTTTTCCCCCTTGAATTCTTGCCTTCCAAATGTCTGTCAGTAATTCTGAAATCATGGTCTACAGGGATTTTGTGGAACATCCAAGATTTTCCTACGATGTGGAAGGAAGTAGAGGGATCCATGAAGAAAATGGTATTTAGCATGGCTGTCCAAACCTCTGTATGTGCCTTGTAGCAACAGTGTGGGCTAAGACAACATCGAGGGTCCTGGTTCTAGGGAGAAATGTGGCATACTCAATCTTGCAGATGAACGTATTCATACAGATCAAAATAAAAATTATTTGCTCTGGGAACTCTTAAGGTCCTGCTGCTAAGTCATTTGCATAGTTTTAAATGATGCATAGTCCTAGGGGCAGGGAGTTGTGGGAGAGTTTCCCAGGGGCCTCCTTGCTCACACCCATTCGTAAGTACAGAGAAGGAGTCAGGAGCTTGAGTACTCCATTTGCCTTGCTCAGACATCGCAGTTCTGAACAAATATTACTATTTATTATTCCTAAATTTAGGGTCATTAATTATATCAGCATAAACCTAATTTATGCCATCATAAACAGCAATAATAAATGCTGCCAAATGCTAATACCCAGCTCTTGCCAACTGTGCCTGTAGTTGATGGGTTTCCACCCCCCCCCCCCCACTTCCCAGAAGCATTAAATTAAAAATGATTCAATGTTGCAGAATCATTGATCAAGTTCGGGCTGAGGCTCTTGGGGAAATGTGCTTGTTTGTTAAATGCTTTGCTCCCTCATTGGCTGGGCAGCTTCTCATCTCTGTATCCTGCTGCTTCTCCTTTCCTGCCCAGAGGAGGAAGAAGTGGCAGAAGGGATGTAGGCAGGGAGGGAGGTAGATGAAACCCTATTCTTCCTTCTCAATTTCCCTTTCAGACATCTCTTTTCTCACCATCCCCTTGCCTAACACTTTCTTTCAACCTACACTTAGAAGTCTTTATAAAGCAAACCCTTGGGTATAATATGGATGTGTTATTTCTCAATTCCCATTGCATCTACCATGTATTTAGTGATGTATGTTGCATGGCTCCCTGAAATATATGAGAGTCTATATCTGAAGAATGGGAAGCACAGCCCTAAGAAGCCATGCCAATACTGAGGGTGCTTTTTCTTTTGCCATTTACTCTCGGGGCGCTCTGCTTTCACCGGGGAAGAGGGAGAGCCTGTCCCCTTGCTATCAGAGTCATAATAGATCTCACTGCCTTTCGCAAAGGAAATAGTTTGTGCTTTTCCTTATTTTGATGACTTTTTTTTTTTTTTTTTTTCATCTGGGATGATTGTGATTCCATATAAGGAATCCCCACTGGGCAATCAGAAGGCACAGGCTCTGGTCAAAATTAGTTTCTTTTCAGCCATGTGGCTTTGGACAAATCACTTAACCTCTCCACTCCTGTTTCTTCAACTTATTAAGAGGCTACTAAGCCCAGCCATGGCACCTCACCTGATTAGTGTCATGATCAAATACTGTAGTACTTTCAAACTGTTAAGCACTGTCTGAAAGTATAAAAGTAAAGAGTCCTCTGATTGTGTCCTAATGCTTGAATTTCAATGGTGGGCCATGCAAAGCTCTTCTCAATAGTGGAGACAAGCAAGCTTAATGATCTCATAGCTTTCATCTCTCAGTTCTTCAAAGAGATCTAAGGTAAGGTTGCAGTGAGATAGAAACACTGTAGAGGGAGGGACAAGGTCCAAGGTGAAAAAAGTGAAAGAGACTCCTTCATTTTATATATAATGTAATTATGTAATTTTATATATCATAATATATAGTATATCGAATATTTCCATATATAATATACACATATATTTTACCATGTAATATATATTAAATTATATATGTGTACACACACACAAAACTAAAACTTTGCTTGTCCTTGTAATTTTTAAAATTATGGAGAGGATGTAGGATTGAGTAAATTGTATAAAATATATAGCAGTAGAGAAAGCTTAGAACTGGAAGAATTCAGCCAATGCCTTTTTCCCTCCTCATTCCTACTCTTAAAATAGATTTAGTTTTCCCATTGGAATGGACAAAAGCCTGGCTTCTTGCCTTTTAGAAGTCAGGACCATCTCCCATAGCGTTTCAGGGTGTTTGTCACGAGCAGTGTCCGTGGTTGCGGGGACCGGTCTTAGCCTGGGGACTGCCTCCCCTGTGTACCCAGCCTGAGTATCACAGCCCTATGGTCCACCCCTCCCTGGGAGCACCACCCCCTCCCTATTCCCAGGAAAGTGCACCCCATCAGGAACCAGAAGGAATTGCACCTGTCAGGCTGGCACTGAGGATTTGCCTGGGGCCTCTGTTCTCCCGTTTTGGGCCCTTGGGCTGGAGGCCAGAATTTACAAACAGGAAAGTCAAAGGTAGCATATGAGCCTTGCTAATGTGAAGCCACCCTCCCTGGCCTGACTTCCAGGTTGTCTTTTCCTTGGTTATTTATCTCTCTGAGCCACCTAGCCCTTTTGAATTATTAGCCTTATTCCTTCATTGCCCTGCTTCCTTCTTGCAAATATGCTCCTATACATCTTCACTCCGCAGGAAACACTTTCTTTTCTATTTACAGCTTCTCCCTGCTCCCTACCCCTCCCCCTGGCCCAATAACGGCCAAGGAGATAAATAAGAAACATAACTCTTTTTGGCTATTATTTTTTTTGTACTCTGCACAGTAATATATATAATAACAAGAAAACAAATCTTATTACTAAAGTAATTACAATAAATACAGAATAACTGAGTGGAGCCTAAGGAAGGGGGGATGTCAGGGGAGTGATTGCAACAGGATTTTAAAAATTTAATTTACTAGTGCCAGTCTCACCGCTCTGTTGATGCTTCCCTTAGGAGGCTGTGTCTAATTAGAGAGGGTTGTTACTGCTTTTTGAATACACCCACCCCTAGCTGACTTACACCTTGGGTCTTTAAAGGGGAATTCTGGCCTGAGGAATCCCTTGAGAACTTTCCTTGGTAGCAGCCCTATGTTGGGAACAGCAGCATTTATTACGTTAAGTTGTATTATCATCAAAGCTTGGGAATTGCAAAGAATTCCTTGGCATGCTTCCCTCTGACTGTAGACAATCTTCCCCGTAACCACCCAAACAGATGGGTATTCCTCCTGACACCCGTGACTCTGAGTAGAGGTGGTGGGGCACCCCTCAGTGAGACCTGCTGGAGCTGACCAAGTCTCCGAGTTAAAATCTTTCTCTCGGAGGCCAATCTAGTTTTATCTGAGAGCAGTTTGTGCCCATTTGTTCTTGCATGGTCTGCAGTAGAAACGGGGACTGTCATTTTTCTTCATTAAGTAGGACTATCATCCTGTTGGTGAGAGCCATCTTTCCAAGTCCTTTTGAGAAACTCCTGAGTTCACTTCTCCTCTCAAACCTAAATCCTATATGGTGTGCATTTAGTCTCAACACATCATATTTTTTAACTATGATATAATTGCCACTGTGTGGTTTCCAAGTTACTCTTGTGTGAGGAGGGCAGATTGGGCAAGGGTATGACACCTTAACCACACTTCTCAGCACCATGTCAACCCAACTGCAGCCCCAGGCACACTTTTTTTTTAGGTTTATTTATTTCAAGGAGGGGGGAGGGACAGAGAGAGAGGGAGAGAGAGAATCCCAAGCAAGATCCATTTGTCAGCATAGAGTCTGATGTGGGGCTCGATCTCATGAATTGTAAGATCATGACCTGAGCTGACTGAAACCAAGAGTTGGATGCCTAACTGACTGAGCTACCCAGGTGTCCCTTCCAACACATTTTTTTTTAAGTTTATTTATTTATTTTGAGAGAGAAAGAGAAAGAGAGAGAGCGGGCAGAGAGAGAGAATCCCAAGCAGGCTCTGCACTATCAGCACAGAGAGTGATACAGAGCTCAACCCCACAAACTGTGAGATTATGGCCTGAGCCGAAATCAAGAGTCAGACACTTAACCAGTTGAGCTACCCAGCCGCACCCCACCCCCCTCCGTCCCCAACCAAACGCACTTTCCAATTCATCACGTGGGCATGTGCTTCACAAACTTATTCTGGCTGTTCGGTCTTAGTCATCTTCACACTTGAAATCTGGGACAAATGCACAGTTTCAACAGATGTCCCTCAGCCTCCTCTCCCAGCCGTCACTGTCACCACCGTCTCCACAATCACAACCAATATCAATGAAATGAAAATGGCCAATATTGCTTGAGCATTTAACATGTGCTTGAAAAGGCTAAACATTTTATACACATTACCTCTTAATCCTCACAGCAGCTCTCTATGATACATACTAATATGATTTTACTCATGAGGAAGCTACTATTTTAAGGGCAAAATAAATGTCTAAGGGCATACAGAACACAGACACTAATTGAGTAAAGAGGATATTGAATTACTGTGTGTGTGTGTGTGTGTGTGTGTGTGTGTATGTATGTGTGTGTGTGTGTGTGATTTTAGAACCCGCCAACTCAACCACTACATTATACAAGAAATTAAGAAGCTGGTAGAATCTTACAATATTAATATTGGATGGGCTCTTGAATTTCAACAAATCTGGACGCGTCCCCTCTCTATGGAAGACAGAAAAAAGATTCCCAATAAGGTTCAGTAGGTCTTTAAATTCTCACAGTGTTAGAGATACATTGAGAAGTCAGACCTAAAAATCCACCCCCCACCCCCATGAATGGCCATTGAATGGAAGGATAACGTATTTGCAAACTCTGCAGATGTTATGCATAATGTCATGCATGTAAAGCAAAGATAAGTGATTTCTTCAGACAGAGAACATGGGGTTCTACACAGAAAAGGATAAAATGTTAGAAACACTTCATTCTGTCTGAGATGGCTTCTCAGAAGTGGTCAGACATCAGAGAGCTTAAAGAGAGGAGTCAGAAGGTCCTTGGAAGGACAGTGAATATTTCTCCAGGCTAACGTTTCCCAAACTGGTTCTGAGGGATACTAGTAGATTGGTACTAATAGACGTTTCATTAAAAAAGGGTGGTCTGTTGGAAACTATATTTCAGATTTCATTTACATAGATTTTTTTATTGTATAACTTACTAGCTCTGTTGACATATTAACGTGCATGGAGACTGTCTAATAAGAGACGGACTGTGTGGCATTGACTGAACTTATTTGAACAGGGTTCCATTTGTTGATGCATATGTAAGATATCTAAAGGATTATTAGTGATCCTTCAACCTGGGAAATATTTCTCCAGCCTATTAACTGAGATGCAGACAGAAAACAAAGTGTACTTATAAAGAAGCACATTAGCATAGTGGCTGAGAACATGAATTCTGGACCTGGATTACTTGGGTTTACTGCTGATTAGCCCATGTGACCTGGGACAAGAACCTGGCATGGGTTGGGTTATTTGGGGAAACAGACTCTGACATGGAGATTTGCTGTAGGAGGTTTATTGTAGTGTCTTCTTGGGAATGGGGGAAGCTGGATCAGGCATAGGGTAGAGTTGAATTATGGCATAGTTACTACTGAGTTCTGATAACCAGTGAGGAACTCTGTAGCTGGGATGGCTTTTCAGTATTATGGATTAAGGCAAGTAGTTGGAGACTGTCCGTGTTATATGCCACCAATGACCAATCATTGAATGTGCGGCATCTCCGGAGAGGGGGTGCAAACTTGGGCAAGAAAGGTCCCTTTGAGAACTGTTGTTGTCGTTGTTGTTGTTGTTGTTCTTCTTCTTCTTCTTCTTTTTTTTTAATGTTTATTTATCTTTGAGAGAGAGTGTGAGTGGGGGAGAGACAGAAAGAGAGGGGGACACAGAATCTGAAGAGCAGGCACAGAGCCTGATGAGGGCCTTGAACCCATTAGCTGTGAGATCATGACCAGAGCCAAAACTAGACACTTAACTGACTGAGCCACCCATATGCCCCTGTATGAGAACTGTTCTTAATGGAGGTACACAACTGTGAGCCTCAGCAACCAATGGCAGCTGAGGAATGAGTTATCTGGTTCTAAAGGAGTACTTTGAGGGACACACTACAGCTTCCATTGTGCTTTAGTTTGCTCATCTGTAAAATGGGAATAGCAGCAGTATCTTCATAAGGTCTTTGTGAATTAAATGAGTTATTATACAACGTTCCTGATATTTACTAATGCCATATCAGTTTTACAAAAAGATAAAAAAATAACACTTAAGATAAATACTAGTTGTTTACCATGGAATTCACAATTATCGTTAAACTAAAAACTGAAAGAGCAAAGAGAATAAAATTTTTACATTTAGTGAATTAAAAACAATTTCAGTTCCTGTATGTCACTATAGAGTCATAGCTTCCTTAGTCTGGGACAAAGAAGCTTTTACTGCGTTCTCTGGTGTGTTCTTTCTCTAATGTAATTATCTGATGAGAGCAGACCACTCCTTCAGAAGCCACTCCCTCAGTCCATATATTTAGTAAAAAAAAAAAAAAAAAAAAAAAAAATTCAATTCAGGCCAAGATGTGAATTGAATCGAGATTGCTAGATATTGATTAGTGTCTATTAAGTTGATTGCGATGTTGCCCCAATCTAAAAGGACCTGTATCCATAGAAGAGATGGCCTATCCTAAAACGATGTCAGGAGATTTGATGCTAGATGAGCTGAGACCTTTTTCTAAGTGCAGTGTTAGGTGGAAATGTCCAAAGCTTGGGCTGTACTTTTCAATGTCAGGGCAAAGTATTCCAGTGTTTGTGAGTCCTGATTGGGTTGGGCCTCTCTCCAGAAGGAGACTGCAGCACATTAATGCCCATCATTTGTAGTAGTAATTCTGGAAATTCAGACAGCAAGACTCCCTTCAACAGTAATCAAGGCCATTGAAATCCATCTGATCTAATGTAGGGAAGATTTTTTTTTAAAATCTAATTCAACATCTAGCTATTAATCTAGTCATCTTGGCACTGAGTTACTGGATGTTCTAACTCAGTGGATTTAGCCACTGAGAGACTTAGCATGTAAGCTCTGTAATGCATGTAACCCAATGGATATACCCTCTGACAAACAACTTACTCTCCTAGGGTAGGTCCTTAAAGTCATTGCATTGTATAAAATAGATCATATGTCTAGAAGAGTATTCAGAATCTTTTGATTCGACCCAATATTTCATTGCACAGATAAAGAAATAGGCTTGGAGATTGATGCTACTTATACAAGTTTACCCAGTTTCCTAGCATAGATGACATCAAAGCAAAAGACAATTGAATTTCCAATCTACTAATATTTCCATGAATATAATTTCTTTTGGAGGAACTTTTTATTCCTAATGGATTCTTCCACAGAGGAAGATAGTGTGAGTTGTTGATGCCTATATTTCTGTGATTTGATCATAAAACCATGGGATCTTAGGGAATCTTAGCATTTAGTCCAACTTTCCATCCTATGCTTGAATTCCTTTAGGATATTTCTGCCATGTATCCAGACAGTCTGTGCTGTAATGTGTGTATAGCGTGTGAACTTAATTTCTCTCATGCGAACTTATTCCATTGTTGATAGTGTTATTGGGAAGTCATTTCTTGAACTATGCTAAAATAGCCTCCTTGGAACTTCTACCCTTGATAACATGTCGAATAAGCTGAATTCCCCCCTCTGTGGACCTTTGCATAATTGAGGACTATCTTCACCTTACTCACATTAGTCTTCCTTTCTCCTGGATAAGCCTCCAGTTTCTTCCACTCCTTTTGTGCTGTGTTTTTGAGTTCTTCCACTGCCTTGATTACTCTCTGAACTATCTTACTCATTAATTCAATACAAGTTTATTAAACATCTGGTAAGAGACATTTGTAAACCTGTAGACATAATGATGAGCACAGCAAGCTGTTCACAGTATATAGAGGTGGAAACAGACAATTTAAAAACAGTACCGTACAGTGTTAGACATGATCTGACAGCTGCCAACTATGCAGATGCCCAGAGGAAGGGTGCCTAACTTAATCCTAGGGTCAAGAACAACTTCCTGTGCCATCTGCATTGAGACCTGGAGGAAAAGTTAGTCAGGAGCAAAGCATGTGTGAGACAGTAGAGGTAAGGGGGTGTGAGAACTTTCTATAGAAGAAACTAGCCCCCAGGGCTCTGTGAAGGTGGGATTCCCAGATGAACACCGTTATCATTCTGAAAACCCAATGGCTGTTCGTGAAGCATGTAGCATGATGCATGAAGCTCTTTTGATGGCCTAATCATATTGCTAACTCCTTTTCAATTTGGTGTCCAGTGAAGTCCCCAAGTCCTTTTTTTACACTAATTGCCATTAGAATGAATGTTTCCTGTGGCTTCGCTGGGTAGATGATCCAGTAGGACCAAGTACTTAAAGTACACTTATCTCAATTTCATCTGACTAGATTCCATTCTTGGGAGACCACTTTGGATCTTGACTCTGCCATCCATTTCATTGGGCTACCTCCTAATTTACATGCAGCCTTCGGTGCTGACAAGCATTTCTAGCATCTTTTTACCATGTCACTGAAACATTTCTTGAACTTGACTGGACCAAGGACAATATACTGGAATACATATCACCAAACACATAGATCCATTTAGTTATGATCATTCAGCCACTCTAATCTATTTTAGTGCTGCCATTGAACCTACATTTCTTTATATAACATGCAAGGATATCTGGAGAGATTCTTGCAAATTCCTCACTGAAGGCCTGTGAAACTCTGTCTCCTTATCTACTAACCTGTCAAAGTGTGAAATGAGTTGGGCTGGCATTGCTGGAAGGATTCACTAAGTTCTTCTTGGTCATAAGTACTGGTTTCTACGATTTCCGCTTCTTTTTCCAGGGTGCCCCAAACGTCCTCCCCCCACCCCCCAAATAAGTTCCAGAATTTTGTTGAGGATCAGTGTCAACCTCATGATTTCATTGTCATTTCTTTCTCTTTCTCAAAAACGGAGGTGCATTTGCCTTGCTCCAGCTTTGTTATTCAGAATTATCTGTAGTTCACTGACCTTGCCTCAGGCTAAAGGTAGGCTCAGCCAGAATCTTTGAAAAGTGAAGAGGAGAACTGAGCTCCTGATTTTGGGTGACTCAGACTTCCTAGGGGCACCTCTCATGCTTGGAAGCTTATAGTTCTTCGTCTTCCCTGTTCCCAGAACAGACTGTTCACCATGCTTGGCAGGATGATTTAGTCTGGAGGCATGAGCACTGCAATTCTCTTGACCTTAGCTCACTGAACTGACATGATACACATGGGTCAAAATCATTGTGGCTTCAGGTAGTTTCATCTAGAAAATTCTTTATTTTACTTCTGTTGACTTAATGCTCTTTTGTACCAACAGAGTTCCCTCCTGGATATGATTAGATCATAGATTATAAAGGTTGTCTGAGTCTTTTTTGATACTATGACACATTACAAGAAATATGTCCTGTGTATTTTAGGCACTTTTTAATGTGAAAATGTTTTCCACATGTGGTAAGATTGAAGGAGTAAATAGAAAAATTCCTATTAATATAACTTGGGAAGCAACTTAAAGGCAGTGATTCCTGCATAGTGTGAGAGATTTTCTACAAAAGTGTTTCCTTCTTCAAGTAAAATTCTGATAATTTGTATCTTTCTTTTTTTTAGATTTTTTAAAGTATATTAATTTTGTTTTGAGAGAGAGACATAGACTGCGAGCAAGGGAGGGGCAAAGAGACACACACACACACACACACACACACACACACACACACAGAATCTGAAGCAGGCTCCAGGCTCTGAGCTGTCAGCATAGAGCCCAACGCAGGCTCAAACCCATGAACTGTGAGATCATGACCTGAGCCAAAGTTGGATGCTTAACTGACTGAGCCACCCAAGTGCCTCTGTATCTGATTTTCTAATACAGCTGATCATCAGAATGCCCTGAGGAACTTTCTAAAAACATAGAGTCCAGGGTCACTTCCCTAGAGTTTCTGATTTCTGTTTCAGGAGGGAGAGATAGGACCTAGGAGCCTGTATTTTTAATTTTTTTTTTTAACATTAATTTGTTTTTGAGAGAGAGACAGAGTGTGAGCAAGGGAGGGGCAGAGAGAGAGGGAAACACAGAATCAGAAGCAGGCTCCAGGCTCTGAGTTGTCAATGCAGAGCTTGATACAGGGCTTGAACTCATAAACTGCGAGATCCTGACCTGAGCCACAGTTGGATGCTCAACCAACTGAGCCACCCAGGCGCGCCTGTATTTTTAAGGTAGTAGGTAATTCTGAAAATAGGCCAATTGTATGCTGCTTGTCTGTGGAATCTTTCCGACTGTCACAATGTCAGAGGATTATGGAGAAAGGCTGTGAGCACAGGCATGCGTGCATGTGTCTACGTGCATGTGAGAGAGAGAGGGAAAGAAAGAGAGAGAGAACAAAAATGAACTCCCTAAGAGAAATAGGAAGAAGCCATCTCCATGTGAGAGGCAGTAAACATATTTTTCAAGCATCCCCTGGAGATGAGTTTTGCCACATCTCTGTTCTGCAGTAGAACATATATAGCAGAACACATGTGGTAGAAAATAGGAACCGATATACAAATAAAGCTGGCTAAGACTCCGTACTTAGAGCTTGAACATGGAAGTTTTATAAACAGCAAGGTCAAGAATTCTCAGAGATTGATGTCAGAGCACTTATATACAGGAATATCAGTTTACCACAGGCAAGTGCGGGGCAAATCAGCATGGAGTACAAAAAAAACGTTAGTGGACAACCTAGAACCAACAACTTCACCTTTACCAAAGGAGGTAATTCTGTGATTCTGACAGATCCAGAACAAAGAAAATCTCCTTGGCCATATTTCCCCTCTTCCTTTGTAAAGCAGTACAGAAGGTCATCCTAACTGGAAGATTATATTATTGTCTATAGTATACACGTCAACAAATGGTTGGTAAGTAAAATATATCATATATATCGGCCATTTGTTTAAGTACATTGCATGTGGTTCCATGGTATGGGTTCATTCACATATGAACAACATTGGCTACATTCCTTTGGTCCTCATTAAAAGGGCTACTCCAGGTAATATCCACTTCAGCCAGCTAGAATGAGCTAACTGAAGCCTCCAATATGGTGGCCAGAGTGATCAGTGGAGATGAGCTATGCCTCCACTAAAGGCAGCTGAAGGAAGGTTGTTCTGCTTTTGAGAAAGATGCCCATGTCGGTCGAAATCCTCTGTGGATCCTGTACTTAAAGCTGCCCAAGTGGGGCTTCTTAGTTATTTCATCTCTTTTGCTGTATATTGTGTATTTATTTTACTTAGTTTGGGTCCACTGGTGATCACTTAACAAAAGAAATTAACTCATGTTTTCTTTGTCACTGAACTACTTTGTTTTTGACTGAATGGGTAAGTCATTATGGGGATAGACACTGCAGAGAAATATTTTTCATGAGAAGAAGGAAGAAGAGGAGCATTTCATGGAGCAATATTATAAAAGCTTCTTTTTGTACGGGTGATGACAAATGTGCTAGACCTTTTTGTAACATCCATAACCAAGAAACAGAAATTACATAGGGATGAATATTAGTGTCTTTCATAAGGTATTTTAGTACATACTGGGTGCCATTAATTAGGCAATATTTCTATGAGTTTGAAACTAGGACATCTCCAGAGTCCTGAATGACATTTCCAACTTTATGCTGCCATTCAGTGCCTTTTATGTTGTTTTATATATTTTTTTCAGTCTATTGTAAGCATTTAGACCTATAATTTATCATAAAACAGTGAAATTTTGTAGATGGTTTAAGGAAAACACCCCCTTGGCATTTAGAAAGAGTGACCATTCATATGGTTTTGATAATTTCACAGGGCAACCCCAGTTTATATCTGGTTTCCCAGTGTAATTATTCAATACATATCTTTTTATTCTCAAAAGTGTGGATGATATATGATGTGGCCATATTAAAAGGAGTTAACAGAGACACAGCGTATTCAAGTTTAACTGCAACATTAGCAGTTTCTTTGCTCGGTCGGACTTATTTTTTCCAGCTGTGTCTTCTGCAAGAATTGAAACTCCTGTTCCCAAACTTTGCTATATCCAAATATAGTGAACATAATAGAAATACTTGGCAAAGCATAAAGACGAAGACCTTCTCCACTTCCTTTTCTTATTCTTGACCTTATAGAGAGAAGTAACACAAAATAGAGGCAGGTGGCTACATGAAGCCCTTTCTTGCCTTTTGATTAAATAACTCTGCCCTTTTGGGGGCTCACATTCTCAGCTACCACTGAAAGAAAAAACAAAACATTGGAAGACTCATCTTCCAGGAGTTCCTGATTGCTCAGTGTGTTCCAGAGGAGGTAGTGTCTTTGAGGACAATGTGATGGGCCAAGAAACAGGAGAGAAGATATGGCTGCTGACTTCAGAGAGGGTTAGGGAAACAGTGTTCTTCTACTTCACAAAGGCATCCAAAGCGTACCCATTCCCTGAGTGACTAGGTCATGGGAGCTTTAGGTCTGGAATAGAAAGCAGGGCAGTCTCTCTGTTGGGGTTTCTGTCTCACTCTGAGACCCTGGGGAACCAGATGGGCACTTGCATCTCCAAGTAGCAGTTTAAGACATGTCAAATGTAGGAGCTTCGCCTGTGCCTTCCTGCAGCACCAGCCTTGTGGCAGGCAAAGTGATAGAGAGTGGGTCTATTCAATGCCGTTAAAATTGAAAAAACAGACAACAGCAACTCTAAAACTCCACCTTTGCAACATACGTATGATGGATAGAAAAGAATAGAAAAGGTTTTTCTTTGAAAGTTAAAGTTTAAAAAAAAATGCGTTGAGCATAATAGACTGTCAACCACACTATCAAACTTAAAATTATTGCGGGGCACAGCAGACTCACAATGTAAATTTGACAGATAGGTCAACAGCCAAGTGTTGTGCAAATGCTGCCTGGGATCATAACTTCAATTCATCTCCGAAGATTCAACATGAAGGGTCTCCTCTCACGGATACTCATGGCCCTATAATTTCAGGCTCTGTTCTCGCCATGTGGGTGAATACAACCTTGAACCATGTCAACATTTTTCATTTTATTTCAGGCAAATGAATTCCTCCCAGGATATGTGTTTGTGCAATCAGGCATCCTTCTTATCATTGCCTTTGAGCTTTGCCGCTTATAATGCCAAGATAGCCAGAGACATAAATAAAAAGGAATGGAAGAAAAACCCATGTTGCAACAAACAGCAATAATATATTGACTTTGATGAATATTCTTTACTCTTGCCCACACTGGCCTGGAGTTCAGTTACCGCTTTAGCCTTCAATAACTGAGGTTGGGGCAGCTCTTCTGGGAGATTGCACAACGAAATCTAGTCTATTTCATTTCCAGCATTTTGTATTTGGAAACAGAGTGTCTGCTTTGACTTATCTTATCTTTGAGTTTCCAAGACATTGCAAAGTAAAGCATAATACTAATGTTATTGTATATCGGGAGACTACTTACAAAATACAAGTCATTATTTCAGTGCATAGGTTTTAGCTGTGGTATATAGGATTTTCTTTTTTTTATTAAAGAAAAATGTTTTTTTTTTGAGAGAGAGAGACACAGAGACAGCAAGTGAGTGGGGGAGGGGCAGAGACAGACAGAGACACAGAGTCCGGAGCAGGCTCCAGGCTCTGAGCTGTCAGCCAGAGCTTAATATGGGGCTCAAACTCACTAGCTGTGAGATCATGACCTGAGCCGAAGTTGGCCACTTAACCAACTGAGCCACTAGGTACCCCGATATGTAGAGTTTTCTTAACACAGGATTTGCTCAGCACCCAAAGGCAGAATTCAGTGATGAAGATGTGTGTGTGTGTGTGTGTGTGTGTGTATACACATTTTTTGTTTGTTTGTTTTTTGCTAAGTCCTAGATATTGTTCTAGGTCTAAAGAAGCAGAGACACAATCTTGTCCTAAAAAGCACACAGTCAAGCTGGAGAGACAGACAGAGAAGAGCGAATCACCACATGTCATAATACATGTTTTAATGAGTGCATCAGTAAAGTTGTGGAAGCAAAGATGAGACATGTGGAGAATTAATTTGCTGTAGAGAAAGACTGGAAGTATCACCATTTATAGGCAATAATTATAGTCCAGTAATTTTAAGCTGGACTTTGAAAGAGTAAGGACGTTATAGGATTTGTGAGGAAGTAAGATTGGATTATAGTTTAACTCCATGTTATATATTTTGTAAAAAAAGATTCTTTTAAAAAATTTTTTAATTTTATTTAAATACAAGTTAACATATAGTGTAATGATTTCAGGAATACAATTTAGTGATTCATCACTTACCTATAACACCCAGTGCTCATCCCAACAGGTGCCCTCCCTAATGCTCATAGCCCATTTAGCCCATCCCCCTACCCAACACCTTTCCAGCAACCCTCACTTCGTTCTCTGTGTTTAAGAATCTATTATGATTTGCCTCCCTCTCTCTCTTTTTATCTTATTTTTCCTTCCTTTCCCCTATGTTTATGTTTTGTTTCTTAAATTCCACATATGAGTGAAATCATATATGTACCTTTCTCTGACTGACTTATTTCGCTTACCAGAATACACTCTAGCACCATGCACATTGTTGCAAATGGCAAGATTTCATTCTTTTTGATTGCCAAGTAATACTCTATCGTATATATATATATATACCACATCTTTATCCATTCATCCATCGATGGACATTTGGGCTCTTTCCATACTTTGGCTATTGTTGATAGTGCTGCTACAAATGTTGGGGTACATGTGCCCCTTCGAATCAGCATTTTTATATCCTTTGGGTAAATACCTAGTAGTGCAATTGCTGGATCATAAGGTAGTCCTATTTTTAATTTTTTTTAGGAATCTCCATACTGTTTTCCAGAGTGGCTGTGTCAGTTTGCATTCCTTAAAACAGGATTCTTAAAGTGGGTGTTTACTATGTGACAGGAACAGTGTCAGGCACTTAAAATTACCAAAGCCTATTTAATTCTCATGACAACTCTATGGGAGAGGTAATATCAAAATCCCTTGTGCTGGTAAGGAAATTGACACTCAGAGAGGTTAAGTAACTTATTCAAGGTCACACAGCTATGAACTGGTAGAGTTGGGAATTGAATCTCGTCTGTCTGACTGCAGAGTCCTAATGCATAATGACACTTTTGCTGTGAAGACAGGTATTTCACTCATCATCCTTGCATTATCAGTATTTTAATGGGAACTTTTTCCTTATAAATGGTGGTCTTATTAATTAGCACACCATATTTGAGACCCCACTAGGAACCTGCTTTCCAGAACTGAGACTTATATGAGGTCAGGGGAGTGTGGTGCCTGCCTTGGGATCTGGGACTATCCATTTCCATGTCAGTTTCACTACTCAAGTGATCTTGGAAAAGTTACATACAGTCAGACAGCCCCATCTCCTCATCTCTAAGATGAATGTAAGGACCAAGTATTTAGTAAGGTTAAAGGAAAGGACACGTGTGGACGGCTTAGCACAGTGCCTGGCACATAATGAGGGATTCATGAAGGCATTGGTCACTATATACATTTCTAAGTAATTTTCAATCTACCAGCTCAAATGACCCCAACCTTTGTAGGAAAACTGTCCTCAAAGTTTGCTTTGGTGTCAGGACTAGAAAGTAACATAACGTCATGTAAAACATTTCTGTAACTCAGAATGACCTTCATCCCAGTTAGTCTTAGTTAATACGATTCTCTTTTACTTTATTACTGATTCTGGGTGTTTATGCAGTGTCTGACAAGCCTTAAGATTCCACATGCATTTTAAAGTGTTAATGCTTACCTAATAGACCGTGTCAGCTTAGGGGTGAATCGTGGTAATTATATTAGAGGCCTGCTATGGTGCTGGCAAATGTGATCTACCCTTTGACTTCCTGGAACCTACATTCCATGATACCCTCAGCTGAGACTCTTGGTTGGCCTGATTTGGGGCAGGTAGTTTTAAATAACCTCAAATCCTTCCCATCCCTCCAGCAGCTCTGAACATGCCAGGGCACTGGAATCCACGAGAGTTCTGAATCGCCTGTCCACCAACCAGTGTGGAACTCGGGGACTCACCTCTTATCCAACCCCTCCTTCCCCTGAATTGGGATACTCCATGCTTCTTGGCCCCTAGCTTCCAGAACTGGGCTTCAGCTTGGCGACTCAGGATTTTGTTCGTCTAGACCCAACTTAGACTTGCCCAGGCATTCAATCGCCCAACAAATGACTATGTACATGCCAAATTGGAATTAATAGAAATCAATATTAATACTTTTTAAAGTTTATTTATGTATTTTGAGAGAGAGAGAGCGCACAGAAGGAGCGGAGACAAAGGAAGAGAGAATCCCAAGCAGGCTCCAAACACACAGCATGGAGCCCAATGCAGAGCTTGAACCCATGAACCATGAGATCATGACCCGAGTCAGTCAGACACTTAGTTGACTGAGTCACCCAGGCACCCCAATATTAACACATTATTAACTAAAGTTCACACTTTATTCAGATGTCCTTAACTTTTACCTAAGAGTTTTTTGTGTTTTTTTTTTTGTTTGTTTGTTTGTTTTTGGTCCTAGGATCCTATCCCTGACCTCACATTGCATTTAGTTGTCATGACTCCCTAGGCTCCATTTGGCTGTTAGTTTCTTGGATTTTTGTGTTTGATGACCTGGATACTTTTGAGGAGTACTGGTCAGGTATTTCATGGAATGTCTTTTAATTGGGATTTGCCTGATATTTTTCTCATGATTAGACTAGGGTTGTGGGTTTTAGGGAAGAAGACCACAGGTGTATAGAGCCATTTGCATAACATCATATTAAAGGTGCCTGCTGTCGACAGGACCTATCGCTAGTGATGTTGATTTGGCTGAGCTGGTATTTGTCAGGTTTCTCCACTTGAGAGTTACTGACCATGCCCCTGGCCCCTTCCCATCCCTACTGTTTCTCTCCTGTACTCTTTTTGACCAACAAATACCATCAGGTCACCACAAAAGGATAGCACAGATAAAAAGAGCTTTAGATAAAAGCCTGAAGGAGGTTGGGAGATCAAAAGAGTGAGGCTATTCTGTTTTGAGTTTAATTTTTTTCTGGGTCCAGTGGACAGAATTTTCTTTGAGAATAATGAGGAGCAGGCTGCAGACAGGTATGTTAGCACAGGGACGGGCCACACTGACTGGAGTGACCCCTGTCTCTTCACTCTGGTGGAGGCCAGGCTGCATACTGGAGGACCACCCATGCTGGAGGACTGTCCTGCTGAATCACATTGGGATCAGCTTTCACCTGACTAGGTGCTACGAGCAAAGTGGCTGGGGGTGGCCCTGCTGTGGCTTGAGCCAGGGAAAGTCTGACAGGCACCAGTTAAAGACGGTGGTCAGCAGCCTGGTAGGAATGTGGAGAAGTGACCCAGTTGGTCTTGGAGAGATGAGGATTCTGAGTGAATTCCTTGAAAGGAGATGAATGAATTTCCTTTTGCTTTCCTTTTCGCCAGTGGCCACTTAATTAATGGAGGGGTAGAGGACCTTGAAGCAGAGTCAGGATGGATGGCCTCATTCTAAGCAGACTTGTTTACCATCCTGTAGAAGGGGAAGGTGGCAGCTCCTGTTTAGGGCTGTGCCACAGAAATGAAGTCAGTGTATATAGGGAGAGGGAGGTGCAGGGAAACATTAAGTGGAATGCGGCCAACTGAGGAAACCAGTCACTCCAAAATTTTCCCCCTGATGCATGGATCAACAACTTTGAGTGTCCTTCACATTCTTGGAGAGAGAAGTTTCACTGTTGGAGCATCTACATCTATGGCTGGGTAGGGGTGTGTCCCGGAGAACTGTGGCATCGGCTGTGGTCTTTGGCACCCATAGGGGGGCACCCCTCAACCTTAGCTGCCAGTGACAACACACACCCAGTCTCCAAGCTTTAGCTTTTTTCTGTTAGGTATGATGAACTCATTAATGCCTCCACCAGGACAATCCAAAAAACTGATATTGAGTAAAGGAGGGGGGTGGTTGGGATATACACGGTATTTTTCTTGGACCACTCTCCCCCTTCTTCTTCTTTTGCCATCTAGAATTTATCCTTGTAGCCCTTTTCCCTTGGGAGCAATGATTTACCAAAACAGTAACTATGGGACCAAGTTTGTAAGGTTTTCCCAACTGTATCCCACCATCCAAAGTGGGACAAGTACAAAGAGTTCTGGTTGATCCAGATCATGGAGGAATCTACAGGTATCTTGAGACCTGTCTACAAACCCAGCCAATCTAGCCGAAATATTTGATAACTCCCTATCCCTAGTCATTTCAGCTTTTGCACAAAATGGAATCTAGGTAGTTACATGACTAAATTCACCTTTCTGATTACTGCCGAGCATCTGGGTTAATCACTGCCATGTAACCCATTGTTCACATAAGCCAGGGTTTTATGAGTCTTACTTCCTTTGACCTTTATTCTAACTGCCCAGTTAACCGACAACATGTGTCTACAAAGTGAAAAAAAGGTCCACTTGCTTTATACTGAATTCGATAATATCTGACCTTGCTCCTCAGCTATAGTGTATATTGTTTAGATCATGAAATTGATGAGGCGAAGGAGAAGGGATGCTGAGAGGGAAATAACCAGAATGAACAGGAGCAGAGAGGAAAGCCCTCACAGTGCATTTTGCTTACATTTAAATTAACTGATGCTAATTTATTTACTTATTATATTTATGGGATGCGCCCATTGCTTATTAGCCCCTGGGTACATCTTAAAAGGATCATAAAAAGAGACACTCCTTGTCATTATGGCTAATTAACATTCAAATTGACTAACTAACTAACATTTAAGCGCTAAGAATAAAATCGGTCATGGGCCAGTCAACATTTTCATCAAATGTCCTTAAATAGAATCCATTAGTTGTCCCTCCCCCCCCCCCTACTTTTCTACCTGCTGCCAAAAGATCTGACACCAGAGAGCATAGGAATTGATCAGGGGAGCTGGGTTGTTACTGTTGTGATATTTGATACCTGTTGTGTTTCTGGGCTCATACAAGGTAGTAGGCACAGCTTGATTGAATGGACACGGCTGCCTCCCCAGAGTGGCTTATCATCCAGCTATAACTGATACAGAAGAAACGAACACATAACATCCAGGGTTTATATGTCCTATTGTTTTGGATTCATTTCGTTCACACAGCCACAGCAATTACTGAAGCTTATAAATTAGGATGTGCATCCAATAGTAAGTTTTTTTGATTGAATATATATGCTGAAATATCCTTGAGCTACTGTAAATCTGTTCAGTTGAAACATAGGCAAGACAGGGAGAAAAACTGATTGGCCACCTCTGATGGTTCTTTCCATCATTTCTAGTAGGAGGGGAAGAGACAGGGCAGGAAATTCACTTTGCAGTCATTTACCTACCCAAGTAAATGTCAACATAAACACATAGGGGTCCCATGTTAAAATTATGTCCGTATTTAATTTTTTATCCCTTCTTCCATTTATGTTCTTGATTTCTCCCCCTGTCCCCCACCTCTTTCAGCTCTTAGTTGAGGTTATGCTGAACATATTGTCTGAAATAAATTGGGGAAGTCTGAGACCAGGCAGGGAGAAAATACACACTGTGAGCTATGACGGTGTTCCACTAAGTATGGTGGGGAGGCTCCTTCCTGTCAGGAGAGGTCCAGGCTGGATCTGGACCTCCGTATCCCCAGCTGTACGAAAGGAGATTGGGCTCAGCTGATTCTGAGAGCTCATCTCACTGCCCCCCAGTGAACTTTTCTTTCTTAGTGAACTTGCCCATGAACATCCTGCAGATGTGGCTCAGGATGGCGGTTGCAGGAAACTGTTGGGCTCACGTGAGGATGCAGATGTTTGGTGAGAATGCTCTGAAGATTGAAGGTCAAACCAACTCAAACAACCTGACTCAGTATTTTCACTTTAATCAGACGTTGGATAAATTCACATTTCTTTTTTTACTTATTTAAAAAAACCTTTTTAAGTTTATTTATTTTGAGAGACAGAGAGGGAGGGAGGGAGAGAGACAGAGAGAGAGAGGGAGGGAGGGAGGGAGGGAGAGAATCCCAAGCAGGCGCCAGTGCAGAGCCCGATGTGGGGCTTGAACTCATGAACCAGGAGACCATGACCTGAGCCAAAATTAAAAGTCGGATGCTTAACTGACTGAGCCACCCAGGTGCTCTGATAAATTCACATTTCTAAAGAATCCTAAGTTTTAAGCCATAAAAAGTGCTCCATTAAGGCAACATTTTCAAGAATCATTTTCATGTAAATCAGCTCAAACCAAATGACAGATTTATGGCACTGTGTCAAATATTGAGATGCAGGGGACTTCTTTAGAACTTGGAACACCTATGGCTAATTTTCAAGTTAGTCACTAATCTAGAGTACACTAGAGGTGAAGCAAATGGGCTCTGGAACCAGAATTCTGAAATTTCCAGACTAGCTGGTAACCTTGGACATGGTAGTTAGCCTCTCTGAGGGTCAGATTCCTCACCAGTGGAATAGGTAGTAGAACCTATCAATTAAATGAGATAATCAAATAAAGTGCTTAATCCTCTGCCTGGCATATACTAAATGCTCAATAAATTGTACATTATTGTTATTGTAGTAAATATCAATATCCTAACAACACAATGCTAATTATTACCAACTGTATTGGCTTCTTATTTTAGCTAAAATTTATTATCACCATGAGTCCTCAGAGTCTAAGGAGACATTTCAATTCAGTCTCTTCCTCTGAGATGGTAGTTTGAGTGTCTCCTGGAGGTGACCATAATGTAGACTTCTTAGCTTTTTCTTTTGAGCCTTCCCTCTCTCCCTTTTGCTGGTTCATCTCTTACTGAACACCCTAGTTCTGAGCCTTAGCATGCAGATACATAATTGCTGACTTACCTCTCTCGGTAGTTGAAGGAAGAATGTGTGTGTGTGTGTGTGTGTGCGCGCGCGCACGTGTGTGCGAGCGCGCATGAATGTGTGCCTACTGACATCCTGTCAAGACTAAGATAGTGGAAGTTCCATCTCGCCTATGAGCTATGCATCTCTAGAGGCAGATGGGATGGAAGAGAAAGGGAAGGATTCAGTAGGTAGTAAACCAAAGAAGAGATTCAAAATAAGTATCTAAAAGTGGGTAAATATGGAGAATAGTACAATTAAGGAACAAAATAGACATTAAATGTAGTATGAGTGTCCATTGGTTTCTGTTGTGGAGAAAATGGCCTTGTCTAGGATCGGCTTCATGTGCAAGGAGAGTTTGGAGGCTAGGAAATCCTAGCTAGTTTCCATCCATTCAGTGGACAGTCGATGTCTTCCCACTACGTGACCAGCTCTGTGCTTAAACACTGTAGAAGAGTGGCAGATACCAGAAGCGTGGCCTTTGCTGCAGTGGCAGATACACTAAGTTAATGGGAAGAATTATAGTAGTGATAATAGTGATTGACAACAACAATCTCAGAATTATTATTTTACAAACACAGCAGAGCAGCAGCTGTTAATAAGGAGTAGGTACCCAAAGTTAATTACTTTTAATGACTCGGTTAAGGAAAGACTGAGGAAGCAATGTATGAACAGTTTTCAGAGACAGTGACTGAGGACCTGCTTATGGTTCTGGAACATAACTGGAGGGGAGTAGAGAATAAATAAGCACCGAGCTTAGCACTTCTAATCTTTCAACACTCTGCAACTCCATCAAAGTAAAACAAGCCTGCCTTAACAAATTTGGACATAGCATCAACTTGCAGAGTGGTCTGAACAAGGTGTTCATGTGTGTTTGTGTCTATTCCATGATTCTGAACTTCTTAGAGATTTTCCTTTGAAACCATCATTAGGACAGCCTTCCCTCTACTTACTACCACCAGAGAGGGTGAACTCTGAAAACGTTATTGTTTTAATGATTTTGTAAATTAGCTCCACTTGAGGACATTCAGTGTGTGCATTAAGGTATGTTCAGAAAGGTGAAATGAGAAACGTTGAGTGAAGAATTCTAAGGATCTTGACCTCAACTCTGCTCCCCAAGGCCTGGTATTTATAGAAATAATATTGGCTTTTTGTGGAGCACTAGGCCAGCGATCTGCTACCGCCCTTCCCCGGCAGAGACAGGAGAGAGGGCTGTAAATCAGATAGAGCCAGCACAGCTCCCGCTCCAGGGCTCCATTGTGTTATCATTATGAGACATTTATTGAGTACCATAATTTCAAGAAACAGAGTGAGATGCAGTCCCTTCTCTACAGTCCAGTGACTTCATAGAACCGCCTTGTCTTGTCCCTTGAAATTCTTTTTCTCCCACTGTTCATGCAATTGTCCCAACTTCGCTGGGTCCTGCTATCTGTCACAGTCTCACATGACCCTAACCATGGCCGGTGACTAATGTGACAGCCCATTTTACAAGAACATCGACAACTCCATATAATACTGATTGAACACTTTTGGGTGGAGGTGAGGGGTCAGGTGATAAAAAGTTGAAAAAAGGGCAAATTTTACTCTTAAGGACTCCCACCTTCTTCATCTCCTTCCTTCCTACCTTTCCATTTTTGTTATGGGTGCCCGTGCAGAGTGGAGGATAAGAACATGAGCTTGAGCCATCTGAGCTCAAACCTGGCCTCCCAATTGCCAACCAGGTATCCTTGGACATGATCCAGCCGGGTCTCAACAAAATTTAGCTAAGTTCTTTTTTTCTTATCTCATTATCTCCCAATACTCCCTAATCAGGAAGTTGCTTTGTTCCTCTGTCTATTCTTTTTTTTGTTTTTTTTCTTAAGTTTTACTTATTTTTTGAGAGAGACAGAGACAGCGTGAGCAGATTAGGGGCAGAGAGAGAAGGAGAGAGAGAATCCCCAACGGGTGCCTTGCTTGTCACCACAGAGCCCGATGGCAGGGCTCAAACCTATGAAACCATGAGATCGTGACCTGAGCTGAAACCAAGAGTCAGACGCTTAACCGACTGAGCCACTGAGGTGCCCCTTGTCTGTCTACTCTTTAAATACCATGCACTTTGTTAGGAATGACCTCCTCATTACTTCCCTTGTCCTCAAATTATCCGGGATGAACAGATTTGGCAAGTGAAATACAGTCCTCAAATTATCCAGGATGAACAGATTTGTCAACCAGTTAAATTTGAATTTTAAATAAAATACCAGGTAGTTTTTTTTGTTGTTGTTTTGTTTTGTTTTTAGCATAAGTATGTCAAATGCAATATTTATGGGGTATACTTCTAAAATTTTATCTAGTTATCAAATTTAAAATTCAGATTTATGGGTCACCTGGGTGGCTCAGTCGGTTAAGCATCCAACTCTTATTTTGGGCTCAGGTCACCATCTCACAGCTTGTGAGTTCAAGTTCCGCCTTAGGCTCTGCACTGACAATGCAGAGCCTGCTTGGGCTTCTCTCTCTACGTCTGTCTCTTTCTGCCCCTCCCAGCTCTCTCTCTCTCTCTCTCTCTCTCTCTCTCTCTCAGAATATACAAGTAAACATTAAAAAAATTAAAAATTAAAAAATAAATTTCAGATTTAATGGAGAGTCTATTTTATCCAGCAACCCCCTCCCTCACTCTCATTTGCCTACCAAACAATATGTGTTATTGAAAGCCTTGCTTGGAAGTGGCAAACTCAAAAGTCTGTAGGGGCTAGGGTTGGGTACTCACAGGGTGACAGGCTGGAGAGCCTGTTGTAACCCGGAAGTGCATGTAACCCAGAAGTGCATGTAGGGCAGCAACATCTCACCTCCAGCTTGTTGTTTCTACATGTAAATAAAGGTGGGACTCATGTTGCTAATTTTCAAGTGCATTTGGAAATTAAAAAAACAAATTATGTGCTATTTGCCACTATGTAAATGTTAGAACTGGTTAAATATTTAAAAAGTTATTCATGGGTCTTTGATGCAAAAACTTTGGCTAGGTGGATTTCTTTTTTCCCCTGTAGACTTTCTGCAATAGCTCACACTAGAGATGGTGTCTCTTTCAGCTGACCTCTGTGAGTGGCTCCATTCTGATGGCCCAGTAGTTATGGCTCTGTATGGTAGATCTTGATATTTTCCAAGAAAACGATAAACTCCAAGATAGTAGGGACAATGTTCATCTTTGAGTCCCGTGGGCTCCATGTTTAATGTATTACTGGTTGAAAGGATGACTGAATGAGAGAATATGTAAATGAATAAATTCTAATTTATCTGGATTCAAGTAAGGTTATCAACAGGGCCAAGAATAAAACTAAGAAAAGGGTAACACTGAGCAAAGCCCAGAAACCTACATATTTTGAAACTATAACCAGGCAGGGACAACTTTATTCCATTATGGTGTGGCTCTGTGTCATCTACATTGTCTCCAGGCATTGTGAAATGAGTGAGTGCCTCCTCTCTACAACAGCTGCACTCCATAGGCCCCATGTGCTTCAACAGCCCATGGCAAAGAGGTTGTATAAGCAGAAGCATGCCCAGTTTACTTAGGGAGGATCTTTATGTCAGTGCACAGAGTCCAGGTGAGGATAGCCTCTGAGACACTGAAGGGGCCTCTAGCTGGTATCCTAGTTGGCTTTATCTTTGGAGTTTCAGCAGTAAATCTTGTTCTGGAAAGAAATTAATTTTAAGTCCCTCAATATTAATAGAAGCATTAAGGACTGGTATAATAAAAGTTTATTGACTAATTTTCTACCATAATATGTCTGTGATTTCTGTGCAGCCATATTATATTTTTATGAAATGGAAACACTGTGTTCATAGGCTGCATAATAATGGCAGTAAAAGAGCAAAAGATACTTTGAAAATCATTCACTGGGATCTAAGGCATTTTGGGTGAGAAAATTTAATACCATTTTCATGGGGGATGCATAGAGTAATTTACAAAAAAATAATAAGGGAATCTGCCCAACCAGGGAAATGCTAAAAAGCACATAATACAGTCATGATTGGTTCATATATTATTTGGTTCTACTCAAATGTAGACAACTTTGTAAAAGTCTTCTAGTTCATCAAGAAAGGAGAAGTTGAGGGTATGATCAAGAGTCTGTCATCAAGGGCTATACTGGTAAGTGTGATTGTTTTTCCTCTGCCATGAGATGGAGAAAAAAATAATCATAATGACAACAGGACCCATAATAGTGAATGAAAGTTAACCACTTTATTTCAGTCACTGTGTGTAGTATTTTATAGATACTGTCTCATTTCTTCCTGACAACCAACCTATACGTTCAGTTTTCTTATTAGATGAGGACACAGGTCCAGTATTTTGCCGCAGCACATATAGCTTGTGAATGACATCATTGATACTCTACCCCAAGAGGAAGTGCTTACTCACCATGCATTTAACGTGACCACCTGCTAGAGGCCACAATGTGGACACAATGGGAATGGAGCCAGGGAGCAGCAATCACATTCCAAAACCCTCTCATAAGTGCATGGAACCAAGGGGCACAGTCAGAATAAAGTACCTTTTCTGAGGACAAGAGTTAAGTGGGACACACATCAGAATCAGAGTCAGGTATGGAAACAACGTTGAGAAACACTGTAATCAAACACAGTGATGAGAATGGACTGTAGAGTCAGGGTTTTACATTTGCCCAGGAGTCAGAAATAGATGGACTAAAGCCCTAACCTATACAATTAGAGATGTAGTTGATGAGCAAGGCCAAAAACCATCTGACCACAAGGACTCAAGGAAGGTGACCTGTTCAAATTGGGCAGATTTAAAGGCTTACCAGTACAGACTTGTTTTGGAAGGGCTATCTGTGTGGTTATTGGGCCATGTATCTGTATTAAGTAATTCTAAGAGTGATGTTGCTCATATAGCAAATTGGGAATGCTGGAGAAGATTGCCATTGATCACTGAAGAATCCTTTAAACTGGTGAAGTCCAAATCTGACTTTTTATCTTTCATATTGACCTAGTATTTCTCTTTGGAGCTGCAAGCTCTCTTTTTGGAGCTTCATGCTATGGAAAGGAAAGAAAAAATTCCAGCAGCTTTCTCCATTTCCTGCTCAAACAAAGTTTATGGCCTTTTGAGGAAAGATGAACACATAGAGTAGACTGCTTTTATGGCCAATTCTGTTTAAATTAATGACTTTGAGAAGCGTGGAAGATGATATGGCAGTTGGTGTGCCAGTATCATAGCTATATTTCTAGGACACTGTCCAGTTACCTGTGCCAACAAGCCCATGTCAAGATGCCGCCATAACCCATAAAGGAACAAAATGACAGTGTTCACACTTTTGTATTATAGGTATATTGTGTCCATGTCATTGGAAGAGTTAGGTGGTTTCCCTTCCTCAGAATGTAACCATGGCAATTGTCCAACCAAAAGTCCATTCACTGGGTTGAATATAATCTTGGTGGAGCTGGCAGGGGGTGCTAAGCCAGCCTCTTCTACCTGTGGTGACAGCAGTGAGCCACTGGGGAGACAAGCCCAGTAGGACACCAACCAACAGCCCAGTGTCCAGTTGAGTGCTCAGGGACTGGGGTGGGATCAGTCCTTGGAGAAGGCAGGATCAAAAGAGGTTAGGATAGGTTCAAGTCATGCTCTGAAGAGCTCTGATCTTCAAAGTCAGAAGGAGAACAGTCCCCTTAGGAATAGGGGCAGATTTTAACACAACAGATGGAGTTGGGGACATTAGGAGCCCAGTAGCCTCAGGAACTGAGAAGGGAACAAACGGCAAAGGTAGGAACCGAACCTGATTTAAAACAACTGTGTGCATGTATCCAGGAGACTGTGCCTGGTTTCAACTGGGTACCAGCCATGTGGTGTGTAGGGCTCAGCTGAACTTAAAAGCACATGATAAGGTCATAAAACACACACTCTTCTCTTTGAATCTGTAGGAGCAGATTAAGAGTGGAAAAGATGATATTCTTCCCTACCCCTAAATATACCCAGGGCCACATTGTCATGTAATGCACTATCAAGGTATAGTGTAATGGAATGAGCATGAGTTTAAGAACCAGACAGAGCTGCTATCAAATGCTGGTTTCATTCCTTGCACCTGTGTCAACTTATGTATCCCTACTAGACCCCACTTCCTCATTTGTAAAAGGAATGTAATCATATCTACCTCATAGTGGTTTCTAAAAAATAATTGAGAATTTAAAGTACAGACCCTGACCCAAAGTATATTTTCAATATTGCTATTAGTAATCATGACAATGACAGAGTATCATTTTAGATCTTTCCTTATTGGTAAACAACTTTTTCTTTCATTCAGTCCACTATTATGGCTATAGAAAATGGGCCAGGCTGAATGTCACTCTGGGAAATAAGAAGATGTAACAGTGAGAAAACCAGTGATAGAAAAGAAAGAAAGAGGTCCACCTCTTGTAGCTCTGGTAGGTTCTGGGAAGGAGAAGAGAGGCAGACAGAAGGCAACTGGTTAGTCATACCCACCCTGGTTTCCATTCTCAGGGCTAAAGTGTTTGGGGGGAAAATGTAGGTGAAGAGGGTTCGGGAGAGATTGATTCCTCTATTTAGAAACCTGGAAGACAAAGCAGAGAGGTGAGATGGCCATGTAGTAGGAGGGTCCACCAGCAAGGTGAGGTGGCTGCAGAAAAGTAAAAGTGATGGGCCGGTGTAATGGGTATATTGCTACCCTCTCTAGATACCCCCTTGACCAGCCTGTGCACCTCTCCCCAGATACTGTGTTGACTGTGACAAGAAACAAGAGAGAGAGAGAGAGAGAGAGAGAGAGAGAGAGAGAGAGAAGGGGAAGGAGAGGCAGAGAGAGAGAGGGAGAGAGAATCCCAAGTAGGTTCCACGCTGTCAGTGCAGAACCTCATGCAGGGCTTCATCCCATGAACCATGAGGTCATGACCTGAATGGAAATCAAGAGTCAAGATACTCAATGGACTGAGACACCCAGGTGCCCCTAAAAAGACAATTTAAGTCAGAAGAAACTGAGATACCTTGATTTGAAATTTAATACTTTCCTTATTTGGTGGGATGGGGTCTTGGGAGACACGAAAGAGGCCACATTGTCTTTGTGTGTCTGAGCTGGAGTGGGAGCACATTTGTGGCCGAGTTCCCTGGGTGTTATAATTACTGTGGGCATCACCCTATTTGCTCCCCGTGGGGGTGAGTGTGCATGAATCAAAAGCCTGAAGCCCATCCCTCTGGGGATACACAACCTCCTGGCCAGCTGACAGGAGTAGCAAGTTCACCATGGGCATCTGGAGAGAGAGAAATCTACAAAGTGTGTAAACTTGTCATAGCCTTTGGTGCTTACAAAGATGTGACTTGTTGCTATAGCGATACCTCTGGGACAAATGGGTTATAATAGGAAAGTGAAGGAAAGTGAGCGAAGGCTCGGGTAGGTCTGGGGAACTTCCTTTCTGGCTGATGCGGTAAACTCCCTCCTTTGGGGATGCAGCAGGGCACTCCAACATCAGCTTGGATTTATAGATCTTCACCACTGAACTCTTCTCATTGTCAGGCATGACAGACGCTGTACTCCATGAAACATGAGTAAGAGCCTGCCAGGCAGTGTGGTAATATACTGCAGCCTGCGATTGCCATGCCCTGTCTAGACCTACCTTCCCTTTTTCTTCCAACCTGGAGCACAGTTCTGTGGTTGATTTTCCCCTCCACCTGGGCTCAGATGAGTTCGCTCATCCATTTCTCAGGAAGAGGAGCCAGTTGAAACAAATAAATAAAGTGGAAAGGAAAGACAACTCAGCAACTCAAACCCCTCCATTGAGCTGTGACTCGGGAATTATAGCACATTGTATTAAACCATTTCTTCTTGATGCATTTGGGGCTGCGGAAAAGCCGACAGAGACATATGGGAAAGGCCCTGTTAGCAGCATTGGGGCTGTCGTGTGATAAATGACACAATATGTCAAGGAACATCTGTTATCCATCATGCTTCCTTCCTTGGAACACTTGGAATGAAGGGAGAGAGAGAGTGTGTGTTGGGGAGGGGGTTGAGGGGGGTACATATTAAGAGAAAGCAAGACTAGACAGTTGGAAGAAGATGGGAAAAGAACCGCTGACCCTCAGAGAGCCAAAGTGATTCAGGAAGACAGGTTAGCCAGAGCAAGTCCCTCTAGTGGCAAGTCCTGCCATTGTCCCTTTCCTCTCTCTCCCTTTGTTTTATTTTTTAAAAATTTAGCTAGTTGAGGGTTGAGTGTATGAAACCATCATGCCGTCAGGTGAGGGATTGGGCCTGGCTGCCCAGCTGTGCTGGTCCTTTCCTTCTCCTCTGGAGCTGCGTTGGATCTCTCCAGGCCAGACAGACTCAATCAAGCATCCTGCAACTTCTTTGGCATGACAGGCTATGTTAGAAATGTCTGAGAGAATTCTCTGAAGCCTGCACCTGAGGGAACTTACATTTTGGATTTCTCAGCATTTCATTTTTCTAACGTTCCTATCATGGTAATGTAAATGGTCCGTCTTCCCTATCTGGATGCAGGGTTTTTGTTGTTGTTGTTGTTGTTGTTTGTTTGTTTTTATTTTTTTGGTTTTATTTGCAGAACATCAACATTTTTATTTATTTATTTATTTATTTATTTATTTATTTATTTATTTATTTACATCCAAGTTAGTTAGCATACAGTGCTATAATGATTTCAGGAGTAGATTCCAGTGATTCATCCCTATGTATAACACCCAGTGCTCATCCCAACAAGTATCTTCCTTAATGACCCTTCCCCATTTAGCCTATCCCCCAATCCTCAACCCCTCCAGCCACCCTCAGTTTGTTCTATATACTTAAGTCTCTTATGTTTTGTCCCCCTTCTTATTTTTATATTATTTTTGCTTCCCTTCTCTTCTGTTCATCTGTTTTGTATCTTAAAGTCCTCATATGAGTGAAGTTATATGATATTTGTCTTTCTCTGACTAATTTCGCTTAGCATAATACCCTCTAGTTCCATCCATGTTGTTGCAAATGGCAAGATTTAATTCTTTTTGATTACTGAGTAATATTCCATTATATATATATTATAATATGTATATATAAATATAAATATATAAGTATATAAATATATATAAATATATAATATATATATTATATACATATATATATGCACACATACACACACCACATCTTCTTTATCCATTTGTTCGTCAGTGGACATTTGGGCTCTTTCCACATTTTAGCTATTGTTGATAGTGGTGCTACAAACACTGGGGTGCATGTGTCCTTTCAAAACAGCACACCTGTATCCCTTGGATAAATACCTAGTAGTGCAATTGCTGGATCGTAGGGTAGTTCTCTTTTTGGTTTTTTGAGGAACCTCTATACTGTTTTCCAGAGTGGCTGCACCAGCTTGCGTTCCCACCAACAATGCAAAAGAATTCTCTTTCTCCGCATCCTCACCAACATCTGTTGTTGCCTGAGTTGTTCATGTTAGCCATTCTGACAGGTGTCAGGTGGTATCTCATTGTGGTTTTGACTTGTATTTCCCTGATGATGAGTGATGTTGAGCATGTTTTCATGTGTCGGTTGGCCATCTGGATGTCTTCTTTGGAGAAATGTCTATTCATGTCTTTTGCCCATTTCTTCACTGGATTATTTGTTTTTTGGGTGTTGAGTTTGATAAGTTCTTCATAGATTTTGGATACTAACCCTTTACCTGATGTGTCATTTGCAAGTATCTTCTCCCATTCCTCGGTTGCCTTTTAGTTTTGTTGATTGTTTCCTTTGCTGTGCAGAAGCTTTTTATTTTGATGAGGTCTCAGTAATTCATTTTTGCTTTTGTTTCCCTTGCCTCCGGAGACGTGTTGAGTAAGAAGTTGCTGTGGCCAAGACAAAACAGGTTTTTGCCTGCTTTCTCCTTGAGGATTTTGATGGCTTCCCATCTTACATTGAGGTCTTTCATCCATTTTGAGTTTATTTTTGTGTACGGTGTAAGAAAGTGGTCCAGGTTCATTCTTCTGCATGTCGCTGTCCAGTTTTCCCAGCACCACTTGCTGAAGAGACTGTCTTTATTCCATTGGATATTCTTTCCTGTTTTGTTAAAGGTTAGTTGGCCATATCTTTATGGGTCCATTTCTGGGTTCTCTATTCTGTTCCATTGATCTGAGTGTCTGTTTTTGTGGATGCAGGGTTTCTGATAATATTGTGTCATCAGAGGAAACATCCATTTGCTTTGGATTTTCCTTTGTAAAATTACAAAGGATGGGGCTGGGGCACCCAGTAAGATAAATGGATTCCTTACCCCCTTCAAAGATGCAACTGCTCATCATATTATCTGAGAGCATAAATCTGTATTAGTGAATCCAGTAGATGAGAACCAGACATCCCTGGAGCTCCAATGCTTTTATTTTAGATGAGATTGGAGGCATAAATGCTTATTGAAAATAATTACACTTTCATATTTACAGAGTCACTCTCCTTGGTGCTCATATTTCTTTCTAAGTATTACTTTATATCTTTTTAATATATATATGAATTACTGTCTTGTGTTATAGACATCAAGAAAGGCACAGGCAGTAGTAAGATGCTTTGATGCCCTCACATGGGATCACCTGGGGGACTTTCTATAAAATGCAGATCCCAAACTCCAGAACAAGATTGCGATTTGGAGGTTTTGAGATAAGGCCCATAAATCTCACTTTTTAGAAGTTTATCTAGTTGATTCTGATGATCAATATAGTGAACATATTGGTTGTATCATGAACATCAATTTTTCCCTTGTCCTGCCTCTAGGACAGAGACTTCCCTCTGTGTATTATCCCTACCACTTCTCTACTGTGCAGTTTCATTCTGTGAGCCAGACCCAGGCTTACCCCACTCAGGCCAATATGAAAGAATGAATCATAAGTTCTGGAGCTGATATAAAAGACTCTTCTCTTCTGAAGGCAGTAGATAAGATGCCCTGGAAGATGAAGATGTCAACCCAGGAATTGCAATGGACATTTTATTTACTGTAGCAAGTGAAAGATTTGCGCTACTGGGGGGTGACTGTGTACAGCCTGAGGATGAAGCTGACACTGTGGAGAGGACAGGATAGGACGAGACAGAGAGAGAGAGAGAGAGAGAGAGAGAGAGACTTGATGAGGCAATTGAGCTTCTTGATCAGGCTTGTCTGACTTGAAATTTATGTCTAGATGTTTTGGCAATATCAGCCAATATGGTGAAGCCAGTAACAGTTGAGTTTTAAATCACTCAGAACCAAAAGAGTTCTACCTGACACAGATTGCCAAATTTAGGAAACTCTGCTATAACTCTCCTTTTAAAAGGTAGAGAATCCAAAATGAGCATCAGCCACATACTTGACTCTAATAATACCCATTGGGTGCCTGCCAGGGCTAAGCACTGTTTAAGGACCGTGTGGAATATCAAGAGTTGGGAAGCCAGTTCTTATCTTCAAGGAGCTGACTGAGGGAGGAGACAGCCATATGCCTTGAAAAAGAGCTAATGATAGAACACAAAGGTGTTGAAAGAGATATACAATCACTAAAATAAAAGGATGTCAGAGGAGGAAGATCTCTCTATGAGTCAGTGAGATCAAAGCTACTTTTGAACTAGTTTCTCCTGACTGGATCCCAAGAATCATCCAGCCATCATTATTTACTAAAAAGTGTTTCTGTCTACTTTCTTGGACTGTTCTTGGGTAACTACTATGACCAAAGAAAAGCATTCTGTAAGATGTGACCCCTGACACTTTTCTGGCCTCATGTCTTCATACTTGCCCTGACCCTTCCATCCTGCTTCTGCTATTCTGGCCTCCTGGCTGTTTTGGGGACACATCAGGTATGTCCCAGACCCATCCCCCTTTGTACTGGTTGTTTCCTTTGTCCAGAATGCTCTTCGCTCTGATACATGGCTTGCTCTGCTCAGACTTCCTCTTATTAATGAGGCCTTCCTGGACCAAGTGATATCACAAAGCACTGCCCCACACAATACTCTGTCTGCTTTACTCTGCTTCATTGCCTCTATAGCACCCAGCACCATCGGACATGGTATGTGTTCCTTGGTGTATTTTTTTTCTTTAGTTTATTTACTTATTTTGAGAGAGAAAGTGAGGGAGGGGCAGGAGGAAAGGCAGAGAAAGAATCCCAAACAAGCTCTGCACTGTCAGCACAGAGCCCAATGTGGGGCTTGATCTCACAAACTGTGAGATCATGACCTGAGCTGAAATCAAGAGTCAGATGTTTAACTGACTGAACCATCAGGCAACCCCCCACCCACCTTGGTGTATTTATTATGTCTCTCCTCTCTCTATGGAAGGTAGTTCCATTTAGGGTCAGGACCTTGTCTTTTCCACTTCTGTACCTCCAGCTTCTAGAATGATGCCCAGCACAGTGCCTAAGTATTCAGTTATATTTGTTAAGTGAATGAATATGTGCTAAAGGCATGGAAAGATGTAAGAGAGCACAAAGCATATCGAGTGACTGTTCAGTATTACTGAACATAGGGAGCTGTTTCCACCAGCCACCCGTGTTTCCCTTTCCACATAAACACACAGACACCTAAATTAAATATATATGTATGTTCCTGAATCTTCAAATCCAATATAGGCACATTGGTATTAATAATACAAAATACAATATGTCTGGCATCACTTTGTGAAGGAGATTGGAAGAGGAGAGGAGGAGACCCGAGTACTCCTCCCTACAGCAATCCCATACCCTTCTTGATAATATTTTGGTAGCTTGATAGAGGCATTTTATCCCAGAAAGCATCCTGACATTTATCCAGGATTGCCTGAATTTACTGCTGCAGTTACCAGCAAAAAGCTGTCAGGTTTTCGAGTTTTCTCATCCGTAGGAAGCTGGTCAATTTATTTTATTAGAATCTTTCCCAGGGCCTGACCCTCAAATAACTGATTTTGGTGTTTACATTCTTCGTGGCAAGGTAACGAAGAGGCCTCGTCAGCCACACCGAAGCTCTAGATATCTGAGCAAAACCTAGGACCAGCAACAAATCTTTCCAGCCCCACCTATTGGAAAAAGAATTTTTGTTTAGTATAGTATATTTTTAAACACTTTATTGGCTTTGTGGCAGAAAAATAAATTGTTAAATTAATGGCAAAACAATTCATTAAAATAATTCCATACATTTGATGGGATTTCTCTTTCTACCCTCTGTTTCATGTTGGTAGTTGATGGATGCCACTTGTCTTTTTTAGGATAGTCTATTTTTTTACTCTGTTATTTTCCTTAATTTCTCTCTCCCATCTTTGTGTCTTTTGCTGGCTTTCTTTGCTCAGTGCTAAAGGCTTTTTGTGATTTCGGAGTCCATGGGGAAAACCTTAGAAAGTTCCCTTACAGGTGCACACAGAGAAAGGATTGTGAAGGCTTCTGAGAGTTCCATGTCTGTCCACATGGGAAATGCTTCAGCCTTGTCACTGACAATTCTACCCATTCAAACTCAACCCAAGTATTGGCAAGAATGCAGAGCAATTGGAACCCTTCTGAACTGATGGTGGGAGCGTAATAAGGTACAGCCAGCTTGGAAAACATTTTTTGATGTTTCTTTAAATTAAAAAAAAAATACCCTTACCAGACAATTCAGTAATCCTCACTTTTAGGTATTTATCCAAGAGAAATGAAAACATATGTCCACATGACTGTTTATAACAGCTCTACTCATAATCACCCCAAACTGGGAACAACTCAAATGTTTATCAGCAGGTTCATGGATAACGAAGTGAGGCATAGTCATACAATGGAATACTCTACAGGAACAGCATGCTGATACGTGGTGTAGCATGGATGAACCTCAAAGACACACTTTGTGAAGGAAGCCAGGCACAAAGGACTACATACTGTGGGATTCTGTTTTATTAAATTATTGAACAGGCAAAGCTAATTGAAAGTGAAAGAAAGTATGGTTGCCTAGGGGCAGGGGTGGGGGGCTGTTGACTGCAAAAGAGTATGAAGAAAATTTCTGAGGTGTTGAAAGTCTTCTATATCTTGATTGTGGTGATGACTGCATGAATGTATACACTTGGGAAAACACACCAACTGTACCCTTCAAATGGGTCCATTTTAGTGTATGTAAATCAAACCTCAATGGCATTGATTTAGAATAAAAACACACAAAATCCAAACCAAGTGAACTTACCTTTAAGGTTTAAGGACCTATCCAAGTTCTTCATCTGCCAAGCCCTTTGTCCAAAAACATACTCCTGCCTCTTCAAAACTCTAGGGACCATTTACCCATCAGGAGTCAGACAAGAACACTTCGTTAAATTATTACGAAGAAGCAAGCTCGGAATTCGAGATCTGGTTCTGCTGGCCTCTTCCTGTGGGATCTCAGGAATAATAACGAATGATAAAGACAATGAAAACAATGGGTATTTATCGATTGCTTGAAATGCCTGGCATTTGGAGTGTTTTATTTCATTGCATGAAGTACTTAGCATAGTGCCTGGTACATAACCGACCCACCATAAGTATTTAGTGAAAAACCGGACAAATCCACTCCCAGTGTCATAAATGTCTCATCATTTTATCATCATTTTATATATAAGGAAACTGCGGTCAGGGAGGGTAAGTGACTTTTCTAGAAAATCTGAGCCAATATTTGGCAAAGCAGAGTGTCAAGTCTAGGCCTCTATTTTTTGGTTTTCCATTAAAATAAATTTGATTTAATACAAATATGTGACTTCCAAGCTGGTTGATCTTATGTAAAATTGTCCTTATATTGAAATCATAATCCTGTGTTGACCAGCAGACAGTTCAAAATATGTGAACAATCTTTGTAAACTCTAAAGCTTTGTTAAACTACAAGAAATAAGCAATATGGTTAAGTATAGAATTTGGCTTTCTTTTCATCTATCATAAGAGCTAACATTTGTTGAGTGCTTACAAGATAGCACACGCTGTTTCAAGTACTGTACGGCATATATATGCATTCATTTCCTCTCAGGCAGATGTCATCATCATCTTTATTATTTATAGGTGAGAAAACTGAGGTTCATGCAGGTTTTCCCAGCCAGAGAAGCAGTAAGTGGCAGAGCCAGAATTTATTAGTTATCTCATGATCATTACTGTATGCTCTGCCATCCATCCATGTATCTGGCCATCTGTCTGTCCATCCACCATTCCATCCATCCATCAATCTGTCCATCCACTCATCCATCCATTTGTGTATCCATTTGTCCATCTGTCTGTCCGTCCATCCATCCATCTCCAGAACACTAGTTCTCCGTGTTTCTCCTTGCTACATATCTGACAAACAATGTTCATTCAATGATACTGTCACATTATTGTCACTCATGTCGGTTGACTGTGTAGATTAACAGGCTGTAAGTTATGTAGATTTCTGTGTGTCAGTTGAAATCTGGCTTGACTTTTATTATTGCCAACCTGGGCTGGGTAAATTTAACATTGTAATTCATGTCACATTTACCTGGATAATGCCATCTTAAATGGAAAAAACACAAAGAGCTAACTCCTACAGAAAGTCATCCTGAATATTCTATCTGTAATGATTTTTTTCTCCTTCTATTGAAAATCTGTCTATTGGCCAAATCAATCATGGGATGCCCACATTTGACTCTTCAGCTAAATGGCTTATGTACAGCAGTTTATTAACATTCTTCCTGAGGACCATACCGTCCTCAGGGCATAGGAGGTGACGGTGCCTTCCAGGGAAGCTGAGAAGAACCTTCAACCTCAGAGAAGACCTCGAGGGGTCCAAGTAGTTTATTCTTTGGATAGATATCCA
The DNA here is from genome assembly GCF_023721935.1 of Panthera uncia. Classification (NCBI taxonomy): domain Eukaryota; kingdom Metazoa; phylum Chordata; class Mammalia; order Carnivora; family Felidae; genus Panthera; species Panthera uncia. Next base: position 134,419,336 of record NW_026057582.1, read on the forward strand.
TGTCTGAAGGCTGGATCTCACATTTGGGATAAAAATCCCAGATGAGAATAAGTTCAGAGGAGGTCTGGTCAAAGTCACAGCTTGAATAGGATGTTTCAGTGAGGAAGCTGTGATTAAGCATGCCTCTAGAGCAAATAAAATTTAATATATTTCATGAAAGTTTTGATGCTTCAGTCTAAGAAAGGAATAGTTGCATTTTTTATGCAAGTCAGCTTTACCTGATTGGTTTCATCAGACAACATATCTATTAATGCCCTCACATTCAATCTTCATAACCTGTGCTATTGTGTTAACTGAGGGGGAATGGCCAACATTTGAACATCTCAAAGAAGGAGTGCCTGAGCTCTGCAGATGGATATATTTATTAGCTATTCATTTTAATAAATATATACAGAGAGGGGGAGAGCACACACTATGTTTTGTCTGGTTAGTAAACTAAATGGGAAAAAAAATCCCTTTCATTATGGAGCTTAACCAAAGTTATATTCCCCCCACCCCCACCTGGAAAACTGCAAAATAAAATATCTCTATTTCTCTATTCTTATGATGATTTTTAAATTTTTTTACCTAAATAAATAATTAATTTTTTTTTTTACATTACTAAAGTAACTTGTTTCTTAAATGCTAAGCACCAGAATAATCACTTGGTCTGCTAGATATGCAACAAACTTTGATCTTTTGTGAGCATGCACGGAGGGCTTTTTATGTGTTTTGGGCTATTGGTGGCACATTAAATTTTTTGACCCTACCAGGTAAAGGGGAGGGTTACTTAAAAGGTTTGTGGCAACCTCTTTAAGATCCCACTGGGAACAATTCAAACAGCTGAAATCTCTGCTTTCTGAAGAGGACAAAAGACCCAAGGAAAACTCAACACAAAGGGCATCATTATAATTTTGTCTTAACTCATTCAGGAGGATTCTGGAATTAGGAAAGTGTGATTAGAGTATTTTGTGTTTGGGGGCAGGTGTCCCTAATAGGCTTCAAACTTCACATCTTGTAGAAAGACTTAAGATGCATCTTGAAGCCAAACAAGATTAGCAGCATTCCGGGGAACAGTTGCAGGATGTGTCTGCCTAATAGTTATATTATGCAGGATTATGCAGGCTTGTTGGCTTAAAGGGTGTCAAGGGATTATATAAATTACCCACTTTTGAAAAATTCAAAATAAAGGTTTATTTTCTGCCAGTAGAAAAAAGGATAATGTTAGGAACACATATTACAGCCATCAGTTCTCATAATTCCTCTTTTTCTGGGCCTGGGGTGATGGAGGGCCCTAGATTCTTCCATATAGGGTCCTCTGCCTCTTTGCTCTATCAGTGAGTGCCTTCAGTCATATGAGTACAGTAGTGCGACCTTATCTGTGGTTTTACTTCCAGTGTCAGTGACCCACAGTCTACTGTGGTCCAGAAACAAATGATCCTCCTGACCTATCATCAGAAGGTCAGAAGTGGCCCAATGCTTATGTCCCTCACCCACGTTTTTCACCTCACTTCATCTCCTCACACAGGTATTTTATCATTTCATATCCTCCCAAGAAGAAGGGTGAGGATACAACAGTCAGATATTTTGAGAGAGAGACTACATTCACATGATTTTTATTTCGGTGTGTTGTTAAAATTGTTCTATTTCATTATCAGTTATTGTTGTTAATCTCTTACTGTGCCTAGTTTATAAATTAAACTTCTTCTTAGGCATGTATGTATAGTATATATAGGGTTTGTACTATCTGTGGTTTCAGGCATCCGCTGGGGATCTTGGAATGTATCCCCGTGGATAAGGGTCACTGTCCAGTATAAATGGATCTCTGGTGAGTAAAAGTGGCAAGAAGATGTGAGTAGGATAAAAGATTGCCCTGCTTTCCTTGTTGGAAGGCCCTCTTGTATTGCCACTTTTGAATATGAGTTAAACCTGGGCGTCTGGGTGACTCAGTCGGTTGAGTGTCCAACTTTAGTTCAGGTCATCTCGTGGTCCATGAGTTCGATCCCTGCATTGGGCTCTGTGCTGATGCTCAGAGCCTGGAGCCTCCTTCGAATTCTGTGCCTTCCTCTCTCTGCTGTTCCCTTGCTCAATCTCTGTCTCTCTCTCAAAAATAAATAAACATACAAAAATTTATTTAAATATGAATTAAATACAATAAGAAGACTTAGAAGACTGGACAAGATGAAGCTAATGAGCATGATTACTTAGTAATTGGAAAAAACGTAAAATCAAGCCAGTTTTCCCCAACATTCAGAGGATGAATTTCTCTAAAAAAGTGATGACTTTGAGAAGTAGACTATTAAATAAGAACACTAATTATTAGTTGAAACATAATATTGTAGTTAACATGTGACATAATTTATATTATGCTGTATTATGATGATTTGCGTGTATGTGCTAGACACTGAGCTCTCCATTTGTACCAGTTTTCTAATTCATATTTCTCCCAACATTTGTATGTGAGCAGTAATCCTATTGTCCTAATTGTGAGATGAGAACATTGAGGTGAAGAGAAGTGTGACGTTCAAGGGCACACCACCTCTAAGTGCCCATTGCAGATTGATTATCTCAGATTGTAGGCTGTTTGGGGAATTTTTAAGTTTATCATAGGCTCTCCTTTGTAGTTTAGTCTTATGAGGAAGATGAGGTTGGTAAGAAAATAGATGGGAAATTGCAGATGATTTGCAGTAGAGTCAAATAGACATATCAAGGTCCCATTGAGCACCACTCAGACAAAGCCTTTATGAATTAATTATATTTTACAGAATTAGTTAATCATGTACTTATAACTATTCTCATCTTTTTTTTTTTTTTTGCCTTAAAGGCTTGGTAAATTTCATACATATCTTCAAGTGAACTACTGCTCCTCAGTATGCTTGTTCACAGATTGTCATTTGACCTTAGAAAATTGGAATTTTCTACTTCTCTCTGGCTAGTCTGCTCCCCCTGCCCCTTATCTGCAGTTTCACTGTCCATGGCTTCAGCTTCCCATGGTCAATTGCATTCTGAAAATATTAAATAGGAGATTCTATAAATAAACAATTCATAAATTTTAAGTTAGGCCCCATTCTGAGTAACATGACGAAATCTTGGGCTGTCCCACTCTGTCCTGTGAAGGTTGTGAATCATCATTTTGTCCAGCACTCTGTGCGCTACCCGTCCATTAGTGACATAAGTATGTATATCTAGGGAAAAGCATAATATAAATAGGGTTCAATACTGCTACAGTTTCAGGTATTCATTGGGGGTCTTAGAATGTATTCCCTGTGTTTAAGGGCAGGAACTACTGTGTTCGTTCATTTTGGCATGCACCCTTTGCCTTCTTAGTTATGGATATACAATAATCATGGGAGCCTGTCTATATAATAGGTACCCTCTAAGTGCATCCACCTTAAGGAGGTATTCTCAAGGAAAATAGGCATATTATCATTATTTTCATGGAAGGTTCACATTTTTGGAGCTTGCTGCCAATTTGGTAAGATGAATAAGAATTGCACTTCTGTTTTTCTGAGTTTTCTGAGTTTTCTGAGTTTTCTCTGGTCTTATTTCACTTTGACCAGAAAGCACACACTCAAATACATGAGGGAAACAGAAGACAGGGTCAATGCAAGTATTTATTTGTCCCCAAGATCTATTCCCCATAGTCTAGCTTGCCTAAAAATATGCAGCAACAAAATCTTCATTCATTATTTTTATATCAAACACTGAAAATACATTTTCCAATTCTCACTGTCATACCTAGTTAGGGTAAGAAGAAAGATGTGGGGATATAAATGTGAGCTTCTATCAAAGTTTTGCCCAATTGAAGCCTTGATTCTTTTATATAATTTTACTTGCTTCCTTAGGAAGCAGTCTTTATATTAGAATCAACTTATATAGCTAGAGTGCTTAGTGACTTGCTAGCTGTTTAAAACCCTAGAGCACTTCAAAATGAGGAAACAATTTTGAGTCAAGGTTTGAGCATAGATTGATGACCAAAGCTTCCTGCTCCTACAGAAGGTAGAGGAAAGAAGTCAAGAGTTGGACCAGTTTTGAGTCAATGCTGGATAGACTAAAAAATGAGCATGTACTGGACACCCAGTTCGATTTGGTCTCCTGGTCTTGAGTGTCCCTTGCAGCTGTGTAGACCTAAAAAGACACTTCATGCATTAAAAGTATAAATGGGTGTTTGTTGAACATACGGCTCTCAGGGACCTCCCCACGGAGATTGGGATTCAGAGGGTCTGGGATGTCATTATTAGCCTGCTTAACAAATACCCTAGGAGATCCTTAGCATCAGAGAATTTTGAGATATTCTGCTGAGAGAAGGAAAATGTAGCCTGGCACAATTAATTGGACTTTCCCACAACTTTTCCTCACCACTTCCTCTGGATCAGCTGAGTTCTCCCCACTAGTTCTGCAACATTGGCCTTTCAGCTCAGCACTGTCTTCCCTGGGTTCCCAGCTTTCGCCTGTCCACCACCCTGCCTCTGGGGTCACAGCCACTTGCTATTTCTACTATTAGCCCTGAGTTAATAGTAGACTATTGTTTGGCCAACATGAGAGATTTGACAGTTTAGTGCCCAAACCATTTTCAGCCCGAGGTTAAAGAATGATATAATCTTTTTTTTTTTAACTTGTTTGTTTTTGGATAAGTGTGCTAAGCAACTGTATTCTAAGTCAGTGGACCTGAACCTTGAATGGGCTCTCCTGAGGAGCCTTACAAATCATACCCTTCATTCCTGCCATGATTCTGATGTGGGGCATGGCCCTGGGTATCACAGGCATTAAAGGTTGCAGGTGCCTCTAATGTCCCCCCTGGTTGAGACCCACTGCTCTAAGGTGTCCTGTAATGACTCACCTTGTCCACAGGGGAGTGGAACTGGATTGATAACAAACTATGCTTCAACTATAGAAACCTCAGTGCCATCTTTGAAGGGGTCAACCAAGGGAGCATATTGCTATCTAAACTCTCTTTTCTAGGAGAGAAGACATTGCAATGGACCCCTTTTATGCCTCGCCACTATTTTCCCCCAACCCCCATATGAGAAGAACATGTTAAAATATCTGCTATTTACATAGCACGTGTCTTCCTGGAGCACACATACCGTATATGCAGATTTTTCTTAAGATCTCATTAATCCTCACAGATTTTTTTAATTTAAGATTTCACAGGAGTGTCACACCAATATATAAATGTTGAAAACACTATTTTCAAAATACATGTAGGTGCCATGATTTTCTAACTTAATATTTACATCCCATAACTGTTCATGGATGTATGTATATGTGTATATGTATATATAAGACACATAAAAATATATAACCTATATAAAACACAAACGCCCCAACTGTGCTCGCGTTTGTCAGTAGTTCTTTTCGAAGCCTTCTTTTACTCTTTAGTGCCCCATTTTTTCTTTCTCTTTCCCTTTGCGAAAATGTTCATCTCTCTTTATTGCTGGAATTCCCGTGGCTACACTTTTAGTTAGTTCTCTCACTGCGTTTGCTGATTTCTCCTATGCTGATGTCAGGGTTGTCTCCTCAGTCAGACAGTGGGAGCGTCCATTGCTTGCAATCTTCCCATACGGTCCCTCCAGCCCTGTTTAGTCCATGCCAATCTCGGTTTTCTTTAGTTAATTGCCTAAAAACTGAGTTGCTCCATTAGTTGAACAATAAATAATGGTAATCATAATTGCCAGCATCTCTTTCAAAAGGCTAAGTCATGTGGAAATTGGGAGCACACACTTAGGGATCAGACGGACCCAGATTCAGATTCTACCTTTTTAGAATATATGACTATTTTATGCCTCTTCTCTTGGGTTGTTGCAAGGATTAATTGAGGTAGTCATGCATTGAGTGGAGTGGAGTGCATATGGTGCATGATAAGTGATCAATAAAGTGATGTTCGTATTGATATGCTACCAAACCTCCAAGTTTCAGGCCCAGCTTTTACTCTTTGCTAAGATCTATTCTGACTCCAGCAGGGAGACTTCATAACTTGTTTCCCTGTTGCCTCATTTTCACCCCCCTTTATACGGACAGTCCTTTATTTCTTTTTGTTAGCATTTCTCTGTGCCCTAGACTGTAAACTCTTGAGGGATGGGATGTGATTTAAATCATTGTATCCCTACTGCCAGATACGCAAGCATATCATGAAAACATCGAGCCAGGCAGAGAACTTACTACCTACATTTACTTGGATGATTCACACTGAGCCCTTGACTAGAAAATGTGTGTGAATTTCTTCATTTGCAATCTAGGAAGAAAGCACTAGATGAGGCCCTCGTGACCTTCAAGACTTTTTTCTAACTGGTCTTAAATTGGAACTTTACTTAAACTTTTCAAGGTCTGGTTTTCAGAATGGAAATGTAGAAATTCTGTTTACTGCAAAATGTCGGCATGCTGAAACGCAAATTACCGAGCTCTTCCAGGGTGTAAGCAGCCGAGTGTGTGGTATAGTTTCTCAGACTCCACTGCCAGAGTCTTTACTCCATGCACTTGGCTCCCTTGTCTTGGTTCTGGTGAATTCCAGCGGCAGGTTGTGTTCCCCACAGAGCGGCCTGAAATCCTCTGTTATGGGCACCACTATGGGTTTGCTCATCCTTACTCTTCTGGGAATAAAGTCATTTCATGTGGTTAGTAAAGAGTCTTAAATGATTTTATCAGCCCTCGTTGGTCCTTTAGGGAGCAGGGCTTCCTTTTTTTTTTTTTTTTAAGGTTTATTTATTTATTTTGAGAGAGAGAAAGAAAGAGAGAGTGCACACACGAGACGGGGAGGGCATAGAGAGAGGGAGAAAGAGAATCCCAAGCAGGTTCTGCGCTGTCAGTGCAGAGCCTGACGTGGGGCTCGATCTCACGAACTATGAGATCATGACCTGAGCCAAAATCAAGATTCAGATGCTCAACAGGCTGACCCACACCGGTGCCCCACAGAGCTTCGATTCTGATGGGAACTGAATCGGGCTGAAACTGTCACTAGTAAGGTTCCTCTGCTTGTCGCTTCCAAAACACAGTGCTCATGGTTATGATGTCCCCTTCATCACCAAGGAAAAATGAGAAAGGTTTGTGAACTCCTTAGCCAGTAATTCGTGACCATGGCATTAAGAGAGTGTCGTGCACAGTAGGTGTAAGAGGGACATGGAGGATTTAGGAGACACACGACCAGTCTTGAAACTGAATGGGAACAGACTTCTTTTATGTCCTCTCTTTGAATCTAATTGGGCTAAATGAAGGGGGAAAGGCAGAGGGGACTGTGATTGACATTTTAAAAGCTTATTTTCAATAGTTGGTGAGGACAGAGGTTACAGTTGTGGTGACTTCTCCATGTAAACGGTTTCCTTTTCAGGGCCTCCCATTGCTTCCATTTCCAAAGGGTGATGCACCTCAGAGTAGAATATGGAGGAAACTGGGGACAAAGTCAAGGGGGATACAATGTGTCAAAGAGTGACCTCCCCAAAAGGTATATGCATCTGTTAATCCCAAGAGCCTGTGATTGTGACCTCATTTGGAAAGAGGGTCTTTGAAGATACAACTAAGTTAATGATCTCAGGATGAGATATCATCCTTTATTATCTGAGTGGACCCTAAATCCAATGGCAAGTGTCCTTATAAGAGACAGAAGAAAAGATACACAGAAATGAAGGCCATGGGAAGATGTAGGGTGTAGCCACAAGCCAATGTCTGGAGTCACCAGAAGCAAGAAGAGGCAAGGAGTCTCCCCTAGAGCCTCTGGAAGGCACACCTCTCTGCCTACACCTTGATTTCAGACTTGTGACTTCCAGAATTGTGAGAGAATAAATTTCCATTATTTTAAGTCATCAGGGTTGTGATGATTTGTTCTGGCCGTCACAGGAAATGAGTACAGGTAACCAGAACATACATCAGGGGGACAGTGGTAGAGTTCATGGGTTTTGGTGAATAAAAACCTTGGTTGAGTATAAGTTCTCCTACTACTTATTAGCTTACACAGCCTTAGGCAAAAATATTCTCTCTGATATCTGATTGGTTGGTTCATTGATAGGTTCATTCATTAATTCATCGTGAATTATTTATTTATTCAGTAAATACATACTGACTTCCTTCTGTGCTGTAGCCACTGTGGTAGGCACTGTAGTAAGGAGATGCATTTCTTAACATGAAGCAATTTTACATCTAGTGAAAAGAGACCAGCTATTACAGTGTTTGCTACATTTTCTTGTATCTGATTATAAATATTCTAATTGAGAAAATGCTAATTGGGGAACATTTAGAAAATATAGATAGGCAAAAATAAAGTAAAAATAGCCTATTATTCTAACACCAAGGGATTAATCACAGTAAACATTTTAATAGATTTCCTTCCACCCATTTATATATACAGTTGTACTTTTATGCACATTTGAATAATCTATCCTACTTTAACATCATATTGACAGTCTCCTCATAATGCGAATATTACTTTTTTTAATGTTTATTTTTGAGAGAGAGAGAGAGAGAGAGAGAGAGAGAGAGAGAGAACGAACACAAACGGAGGAGGGGCAGAGAGAAAGGGAGACCCAGAATCTGAAGCAGGCTCCAGGCTCTGAGCTGTCAGCACAGAGCCTGAGGTGGGGCTCAAACTCACGAACCTTGACATCCTGACATGGACAGAAGTCGGATGCTTAACCAACTGAGCCACCCAGGCGCTCCATGAAACATTACTTTTAAATATCATTGTGATCTTTACAAATTCCTTTCTAGAGAATACCGTTGCCTGTCAGAGTAGCATTTAGATTTTACCCAAATTTCTTATGTACACAAATATACATTTGTGTTCTGGGAGTTTGCTTAAGCAGCCTGGAGAAGGGGTGCCTGACCCAGCTTGGGAGGCATCAAGGAAAAATTAAATGTGATAGCAATAGTGAGGTCCATGTCACAAGGCTATTCCAAGTATCCAGTGAGGTAATCCAGAAAAAAACTTCTTGCTTAATGCTTAGGATTTCTCTCTCTCTCTCTCTCTCTCTCTCTCTCTCTCTCAGCTGCTTTGATTTTCAAAAAATTAAAATTAAAAAAAAATCACAAAGCCCAAAACCGCCTAAGTTTCACTTCTATGAGATTCACATGGTTAATATTTTGATGTATAAACTTTCATCATTTTGCATGTATACAAATATATATAGTTTTCCTGCCATTTTCCCCCTTTTTTATTTTAAAAAAAGGGCATGTAACCCACTTTGTGTTAATCTGTTTTTTTCTCCATATCAAAACTATTCTTCTGAGATGCATCTTTAATGACTATATCATAAGTATGTTGTCACAGGGATAGAAAATAATTTATTTGCCACTATGCTGTTGTTAGAGTTTTAGTTACTTCTGTGAACACCGTTGTTGTCAGTACTTGTCCAAACTGTAGATTATTACCTCAGAATTGATTCCCATAGTGGATTTCTGGGTTGAGTTTCTGAACATTTTTCTTGCTTTTAGTAAGTTGTACCAAATTGCCCTTGGACAAGTGTCCTGACTTGCACCTTTACTTGAAGTGTGTGAAAGTACCCATGTTCAGAATGTCTGTTCTGAAGGCCATAAGGAAGAATATTAAGGCAAGGAATATTTATGTAATGGTGAGCAGTCTAGTTGGGTTAAAGCCTAGAAATAATGTGAAGGGCTTTGAGCAACATGCTAAGAACTTTGAAACTTATTCTTATGGCAAAAGTACTATTGGGTGTTTTTGTTTTCATTTTTGTTTGTGTGTTTGTTTTGTTTTGTTTCTGCCATTGAATGCTGGTAGCTATTTTCAATGGGTAGGGTTTGTCAGTCCAAGGGGATGCAGTTTTATCAAAGAAGAGGAAGAAAAAAAAAAGAGTGAAATCTTTTCTAGGAAATGGAAACTGAACCTAACAGATGAAGGACAGAGAAAGACCTATCTTGGTCTTTTGCCATATGGGACTTCATGGTGGTTTGTGACAGTAATGATAGCCACCATTTATTGAGTGACTATTACATGCTAGAGGTGCTTTCTTAAACTTTTATTGAATATCCATAATAATTCAAGTAGGTATATTAAACCAAATTTTATGGATAAGGAAGCCAGAGACTAGTCAGGTCATGTACCTTGTCCAAGATCATACAATTTGTAAATTATAGGGCCTGGAATAAAACTTACATCAGTTGCTTCCAGATCCCATGCTCTTACTACTGCCCTACATGGACATAATTGTGCTTCATGAGGAGGACTTTTTTGGTTCTGTTATTAACTCATGTCTCTGAGACCAAGGGCATAGTGGGCTGGGGTTGACATATGTAGTAAATGCCCTGCAGAGTTACCTGCCTTGCACATAATTTTCTGCAGATTCTGCCAAACCAACATCTTAGAACTAGAAGGAACTTCAGTGATCATCTGGTTCATTGTCTGCTGTCCTGAAGTCCTCATTCACATTTAAGATAGATATTTTCTGCTTTAAAATTTCACTGAATTACACTTGAAAGACCCATTTAATATACTTGAGGAGTGGAATGAAAGAGGAAAAGTCATGTTTGCTTCTAGAGAGGTAAGCACTAAGTAGAAAAAGTGATGTATAGATAGTGTTAGAGAGAAGTCCAAGAGTCGGCTGTGTTGTTTTCAGCCTTATCCATCTTTCACAGCTTAGGAATTCTTGTGCTAAGGAGAAAGAAGAAATGTACTCCTGACCCATAACTGTGATGAGTTAACCTACTTTGGTAATATATTTATAATCCTTTCGAGCTCCTTGGAGGAAAGATGCAATAGGGATATAAAATAATAACAGAGCTAACCTGCAAGAATTTTCTGAACGCCCAGGTATGGTTTGAGGTTTAATGAGTTTGTGTTAGTAAAATATTCTGATATCCCAGTTGAAGGGAGCTAGAGAACGCAAATGGTTATTAATTATTATTATTATTGACTCCTGCCCAGAGTCATGGAGATTGATGGCCTCCGCCATTTTTTTCATCCCCAGGCGTGTAGCTGCAGGTGCCAGTGCAGTGTGCAATAAATGTCTAATCCCTTAGAAGGATTAACTCTACATTGGTTTAAAAAATAACGATTTCCCATAATCTATTCTGAATATACTGCTTGGTCCCCCTCCTGTTTCACTTAGTGACTCTTGGTATCTATAATGAAAACCAAGTGCACTAAAATTCTGTCTGGACCCTTTGTGTTTTACACTGGGTAGCACTGTAGAGAAACTTCACAGATTGGTATCATTTCTGTAAAATCGGAAGAGGAAGAACTGTGGAGGAGTAGTTTTGCTTTCTCTGTGGTGTATTTTGCCTACTTTGTGTCATACTGGCTGGCTCTTGCGACCTAGCACCTCTATACTAGGTCTATACATTGTCAACCTCTACCAGGATTTTTATCAATTACCGTATTTTAAATGGTCTTAACTGCTCCAACAGAAGCTTCAGAAGCTAAGCCAAAATATGTCTCCTGGGTTTCATGCTTGGCCTGAGGAGGCAAGGGGTAAAGTTGGTGGCTGTTTAACTCTGCCCCAATCACTGTCTCTTGTCATTGGCTGAGAAACACAATGGGAAGATTTGGGCGGATGGACTGGTTCAAGTACATCTCAAAAGTGATTACAGAAAAGTTTCATTGGTTTTTGAGATACAAACATTTAGCCATTAAAATAAACAAACTTCTGCATCCCTATAATTATCGCTTGCCAAGGCAGATGCAGCTCAAATGAATCCCAGCTCATCTTGAATGCGGTGATGATGTCTCCAAATGAAGCTTTTTGCTATTTTAGCCAGAGAGGGAGCCGCTGGCATTCAGCGGAATGATCTTGTGACGACGTCCTCCTTGTTTTCCAGTCAAGTTTGAAGGGCATTTCCAATCAGGTTAATGAGGACCTGCTGATTCAGAGCTGAAATGGCTTGTTTGCATCTCCCCTCTGGTCTATCCATGAAACGCCGTTCTCTTTTATCCACCGGCCAATCACAGCCTGCAAGAGGAACATCTGGCTTGAGCAGCTGCCAAGAGAGGAAGCACACTTTCTGTCCCCTCAAGCCAGTAGCAAGTGTGTGTAATTGAGAACCTGTAATTGCAAGAAGGCACAGACCTAGGCAGAAACCATAAGGAGTTGCTGAGACAGGAGACAAGGAAGCATAGGCAGGCTTTGTGGGACCTTTAAGGGAGTCTGAGGTGGTAAGAACCACACAGGGTAGGGCCGCGATTCAGTGTCATCCATATGTGGCTAGAGACGTTATTGTGACATGTGTCTGACAATACACATGCCACTTTTTAATTAGATGGAAGTGAAAAAAACAAAGAGGAGAACTTAATATTTTCTCATACAGAACAGGTAAGGAATCATGGGTGAATCTGGGAGGCATTGCTTTGGTTCTAATGACTAAGTCTGCCCTGAGCCCAGATTTATTCTTACGGAGGCATGTGGCAGGCTAAGATAAAAACTGGTTTAGGGGCACCTGGGTGGCTCAGTCAGTTGAGCATCCAACTCTTGATATTGGCTCAGGTTATAATTCCCGGGTTATGGGATCGAGCCCTGCATTGGGCTCCAAGCTGAGTGTGGAGCCGGGTAGGGATTCTCTCTCTTACTCCTTCTGCCTCTCTCCCCCTCTTGCATGCTCTCTCCCTCTCTCTCTACAATAAAAAACAAAAAAGAAAAGAAACTGGTTTGATGCCTCCACCTTTCCATGCAAGCTCACTCTCCTCAGCACACCAAAATGCTATTGCCTGAGTAGAAGATGGGTTTAAAAAGGACAGCCTATTGGTGATGTATTCCATATCTTCTCAAGAGATTCCCAAGGTTGTCTCCCTTCTCTTGGGGTCTGTTTCCTCTCAACCCTGTGACTATGCTTCTCAACCAAGATGGTTGCTGTAAAGTTGCTCTCAGAACGTTTTCAAAGCTATGGGTGAAGCAAGGTAAGAAACACTGAAGGTGACTGAGAAAGTTTGAAAAGTCTCCTAGATTTTTCCAGTTTGCCTTACCTTCTCCACACCCCCCACCTCACTTTGTACCTCTGTCTTTGTGAATTTCCACCTACGATTGGCTTATAAAGTAGTAGAGCAACTAACTTTGAGCCTCAGTGATCTCTGAGAACCTCTCACATACAGAAAGGCAGAGCACACATGAGGCCAAGTACAAAGCAGTGGGCAAAGTGGACTGTACCAAGTGTTAAGGTCAAAGTGCCCTGAGCAAGGTGTTGGCTGACATACTGATGATCCTGTCACACTTTTCACAGGACCTGATGACAGCATTCTCAGGACAAGACCAAGAAACAATATTATTCTAGAAAATTGAGATTGCAGTTTAGCATTTGATCACCACGTTGTTTTGAATACAGAGGTCGCAGGGGGCATTAGGTCCAGTTATCCAACAAGGGTTTACTGAGTGCCAGGGACTTGGGTCAGGGATATACTGGTGAACAACACAGATAGAGCTTTCATGCAAACTAAAGTCCGTGTTCTGAGGCAATGGCAATGATTTCTGATGGAAAATAACTTCTCTTCTGGGAGGAGAGACACGAACTGACCTGGGGAGGATGACAAGGAGACAGTGATGGCACAGGTGCAGCACAGTCACGTGTTCAAAGGCCCTGCAGGAGGAAGACAATGTGGTTTGTTTGAAGAACTAAAGAAGACACGAGTGGACCCCCAAGTAGCAGGTCCCTTAGGTTGGGTTCCCTGGGGTAGCAGCCTCTGAGAAAGAGATCTGTGGGCAGGAAGTTTACTGGTGAGGGTGTTCAGGATCAACATGGAAAGAATAGGCAGAGGGCAGAATGGGCCGTAAGGTAGTAGCAACACAGACCTTGTCTGGTTCCTTAGACTGCTCTTCAGAGCCCCGAGGCCAGGGGGCCAAACCTCTCCATTCCCACAGAGATCTTGCAGGTTACCCCCAGGGAAGGGATGTGACCAAAACTAGGACAGATTTGGGGGCTGAAAGAAGTAATTCTCAGAGAACAACCCAGCTTAGAGTTGAGTTATATAGGCTTTTTTTTGGTGGGGGGTGGGGGGTGGGAGTGTTAGTTCTCTGTGCATTCTGGCTAAATGCATCTCTCTGTAATCCTCAGTGTATGTCTTTGGTGCTCATGTGAAACTACCTTGAGTGGTTATTGAATCCTCTACTATAAATGCAGAGTCAGAATTAATTTTGAGTGGATAAATCTGCACCTGGAATGACAATTAAATGCAGTTTAATATTATCAAGAACTGGCCAACAATGGCCCATGGGCTAAATCCGACCCTCCCACCCTGCCATGTTCTTAAGTCACTCCTTTTGGAGAATCTTTCCTAACTCATCCTGCTTCTTCAGTCTCCCTCTGAGGTAAAAGTCATTCTTCCCTACTTGCACTTTGTTAATTGCATCATTGTAATGGTTGTCACATTTTATTATGCTCACGTGTACGTTCGCCTCAGTGGCCAGTTGACGAGGTATCGTGGATATGGACTCTGTCCCTTCAGCTTTGTGACCCATGCACCCAGTACACTTCATTTCCTTCAGAACGCACAAGACAGCTGTTTGCTGCGTGAATGAAGAGATGAATGTAGTAAATATACTTGTTATGAATAAAGAACCTGAGGATAGCTGTGAGAGGACTGTTGAACATTATTCAGAATCTTTATTATAACCTCATTTTCTCAATGTTATTCTTATCAGTAGGACATTGGTCAATACAATTAGGATCCATGTATCTTTGGAATTCAAATGCTCTTTCTCCCTCCTTATATCTCCCTGTTTGTAGAGACCTGGGTCTCAGCTATGCCTGTCTCTACTTGTTTACCCAACTCCTGCCAAAGGTCTGACTCACCTTGGAGCTCCACACACTGGTTCCTGGTGACCTTTGACAATATCAAGTTAGTTCCCAGCTTGAGTCTTAAGTGCCAATCCTACCTGCATAGTTTTCCATATTCTTCTCTTTGCATAGCCTGTTAGATGTTTATCTTTATGTCATGGTGGCCTATAGGACTTAAATCATACCATACCCCCTTTTTATGGTATTGGCCCAGATCAGTAGTCATCCAGTACTCTGTGGTTTTAATCACTCTGCTGGCCCTTGAGCCTGCCAGTTCTGTCTTACTCTGATCTGCAGACTTCCCTGACCCTCTACAACTGGCACCAGAAGGCGTTCTGTAATCAGAATTCAAAGAGTGGAGGGGTCAGGTTGCTGGGGGGTGGCTACATGGTGCAACATTTTTCCAGAAGCGAGGTCAGTCCACCTGAAATCTTCTCCCCTCCTATTACAGCTCTTTGCTTGAGAAAGGAGTTTCTTCCCTCCAAGGGCAGCTTCTCCGAAGCCCTGTGACAGCTGAAGTGAAGCCCCAGTCCTGGGGTGCTGCTGGTGCCGTTGACTCTAGAGCCAGTGAACAGCATGATGGTGAAAATAGTAAATAATAAGTGATGCAGCATTATAGACTCATCACGCACATTTCATCCTGAGCTGGGTCAAGGGCAGAATATGCATCTCTTAAAGACCCATCTTAGAAACCCAGGTGTCTTTAGTGATGAAATGAGCTCAAAATTTGAAGAGAAAAGCCCCCCTGTTTTTTTCAAGTGGCTTCGATCCAAAGGGAGGCTCTGTTTGCAAGAAGGCATAGTGTCAGATAGCAAGTCTAATACATTTAGGTGGCCCCTCAGTCTCACCTATAAAGGACCCAACTGCAGGATTAATATTATTTTTCCTACAGTGGTTCAAGGACTCATCCAACAACCCTTTCCCCAAATGTTGAATGTTGTCTTTATTCTTTCTCTAAGCAGCCAAATTCATTTATTTGGAATTGAGTCTCTGAGCTGGTGACTCCTGGGAAGTGGAGAAAACCAGAAACCAGCCTGACGGAATGGCCCGTGTTGGACCTGAATAATCATGGAGAGAACACTGGTTTGCAGGGTGTGTCTGTTTCATGTAAAGAGTTCTCAGAAATGTCTGGATGGGTTTCAGATCCCCTCCTTTGCCTTCTTCTACATGAGTGGGTTTCACCTGGTTGAAGCAAAGAACGAGAGCACTAAACATCTTTAACTAATCTTGAACTTTTTTGTTCATTCCCCAATTTGGTTTCCGGTCATATTGGCCCACAATTTTAGTTGTGGTGTTTCAGCTAAACAACAGCTGGGAGTTGACAGCCAGCCAGCTGCAGCCTGCTAGAGCAAACACTTGAGCTCCTAAATGTATAAAAATGATAAAATGACTAGACATATAGGTTTCTAATTGCAGCCAGGATTCTGCAGCTGGGAAGTCACCAGAAGATATATATTCTGTGTTGTAATCCAGCAATCATGTGCTCCACCCCGACTGAAAAGCACTTCCCTTTCCCCCACCCCCAAGATTGCTGCCAAAATGTGAAGTCCATTTCCAGCCTGCAAATGATGTTCACTTCTTATTAAGGAGCTGACCCGGCTCCAGACTTATAAATCCAACCAAAGATTGAGCCAGGGAGATAGATCAGTTGAAGTTTGAGGGGGAAATGATGATAAGATAATGCCAGAAATAAGACTCAGATGATGCAAGCCCCAGATGAGATATATGGGGGTCACAAAGGCAGCCCCCCAATCCAGTACCGCATGCAGCATCACATGTGAGATTCAGAGTGGAGCCTCTTGTTTTCTCTCTTCAACCTTCTGATACTCCTCCTCCCTCCCCTCCTTCCCTTTCTTTCCCCCGTTCCTCTTATCTCTACATGCATGCCCTCCTTCCTGCAAACAACTGTGCAACTCATCACCCTTCTCTGCTGGGTCTGTTCCAACAATGGGGGGGGGCGTTCATCTTACTTGAACGTCTCTTCCAAGCACTGAGAAGGCTTTCTTCTTCCTTTGTAGCAGAAATTTCCCTGACATCAAATATTCATCCTTCTGGGTCTATATAGTTCATCTTCCAAGCATTTGTTCTTGATTTGGGGGCGGGGGAAGAAATGACCAAACTTTTGTAGTTCGTTTTCTTCTGCTTGAAATTTGGCTTTCAAACTGTCATTTCACAGTGGATTTAAAAAGCTGAACACTTTCTTTGTTCTCTCTTTCCCTGGAGTACTGATCTTCCCTCTGTTGGACTAACTAGTCTTAATAACAAAAGGACTGGTAGGGCAGGGGGAGGATGATGTGTCACAAAGGAGACCAAGAAAGAGCAGTACCTCTGGGATAGTCTAAAGCATTATCTGGCAATGTCATTGGGCCCATGGCACTACACTGCCCTGGCTTTTTGCTCTTTTGTGCTTGAACAAAAATTCCTTAATAGAAGGGGCCTTTTATTTATTCTTCAGGATCGAGCCCAGAACCTGACATGTCACATACACTTAAAAATAATGCTTATCAATGAACAGTGAATGAATGAACCCCCATCAAATCTGGTTGGATCTGTTTGTGCTAATGGTAATGCCCTACATTTGTAAGATTTTCTAAAATGTTTCCACATATATCATTTTACTTGATGTGACTATTAGTGAGTTGTCACTTTTTCCTACACTTTCATGAATGAGCCAGAAAGCATAAAAATAAGCAACCACTTTGAGACAGAGAATTTAACTAGAAGGAACCATGGCACAGATGATCAGATGTATCACCTACCTGGCCTGTTGCAGTTTAGGTCAGAGTCAGCAAGTCATAGCCTGTGAGCCAGATCTGGCCTGCAGGTCATTTTTGTAAATAAAGTTTTATCAGAACACAGCCATACTCATTCATCCCGTAATGTATGTGGCTGTCTTCTCATTTCAGTGGCAGAGCTGAATAGTTGTGAGTGATGGTCAGGCCCGCACAACCCAAGATATTTACTATTTGGTCCTTGATGGAAAAGATGTGTTGACCTCTGGTCTAGATTTTACTAACAGCAGGTGCATGTGTCACGTTTAAGGATGTCAAGGAAAGTAAGGAAATCCTGTCTGCCTTTGGAGCTCCTCTTGATTTTGGGGTGGTATTTTCTGATTGATGATCTATGTAATACACTTTAAAAGAAAGCTTTGGGAGTAAGCGTGGGGAAAGTAAATAAGAGACAACAAGGAAACAACCTCTTCAGTCAACATATGGGTGAAGGCACGCTGGAGTAACCCTGGGTTTTTTAACTCCAGTTTGTTGTGGTGTCTCAAAAAGCTCAGCGTGAGGCACTTCTGAGGTCCCATTGTTCCACAAGGCATCTGTGATGTTGCACTGAGATATGCCAGCCCCCCTCCTGATCTCACACTTTCTGTTGTCTTTACACTTGAGAAGTCACTCCAGATGCGGTTCTGCTGAAAGTAACATAATTAGGTCTGGACGCCTTTCATCATCCATGGAGTGGGTACAGACTGTCTTCTCTCTGAGAACTTAATCTTTTTTTCCCAAAGGATTCCTGAATAGTGTGAACATATGGGACCTCTCACACCTGTAGGCATTTTAGCAATTTCCTCTGATGAATCCATTTGTAACCCTCTGCTCTGTTATACCAACGGGTTTCTCTTCTCTTACTTTTTAAATATATTTTTGTTGTTGTTGTTACCTCTGAGAGATTTTGCCTTTCGCAGGGGCCAGGAAGTCATGAGATATCATGAGATATATGGTTAGCTGTGGGGAGATTTTTGCATTTGGTTGACTTTTTACTTTTGATAAGTTGGGTTGGATTTTTCTAAAGGCAGATCCTTTTTATTTATCTGCATGACAACACCAGTTTTCTAGAACAAGTTCAGTTCCAGGATTTGCAATTTGCCTCTTTATCTTGGTGATTATCATTTAGCTTTACTGGTTTTATCAGTGAATTATAGATAAGGGCACTGGTTGCAAACTGGTTAAGCCACTTCAAGATTCGATTAAAATCCTGCAAGTAAGAAAAACATTGAAATATCCTGTTTCATGGAGGCATCTGCTGTGTTAAAATAGCATAGACTTCAGAAGAAGAAGATTGGGATTCTAGCCACATCTCCATCCCTCCAAGACTGAAGTTAATTTGCTCTATAACTTCCCTGAGCCTCAGTTTCCTCTTCTGTAAGATCTGGATGATCATAATATCATTGGCCTCGCTGAATTCAACTTCATTCCATTCATTTTGACAGAATTCTCTTGAGCATATACTCTTTCTAGGCTCTTTGTCTAGCACGATGATTATACAAAAATATAATTTTTTCTCCTTCAGTTTACAGTGTAATGGGGATTCAGATACATAGAAAGTTGGTTTCAATATGACTTGGTACAGATCTTATGGAATATGATCTGGGTTGTATAGGGATGTAGGAGAGGGATAGTTTTCTCAGTCTGAGTTTCCAGGGAAACTTCCTCTGAGACATGATACCTAAGCAGTTATTGGATTAGCGTCATCAAGCTAAGACAGAAGAGAAGGGTACTTAGGTGGTGAGTCTAGGCACCAGGCCATGAAGGCCTTGTGAGCCTTGCTAAAGAGTCCCCAGTTTATCTGGAACACTCTAGGGGTCCAGTGAGGGGGTGTGACACAACAGGATATACTCAGTTCTGGGCCTCAGGCTAGGTTCTGGGTGTATGTGGGAAGTGGGGGTACAGATAACAGAATACAATTTTCAAAAACTAATTGTGTTCTAGGCACTGGCCAAATCCCACACATTCATGAATTCTCTTTGTTCTCATAGTATCCCTCTAAAGTGAACTTTACTTCCATTTATGCTTGAGGGATGGGGACTTAGAGATGACATATACATTGCCCTCAGTATGCTCATAGATGAGGGGAGGTTGTGTAAGTGGGATCGTATCTCAGCATGAAAGAAGCCATTAAGAGTTCTGTATGGAGTGATGTAGGTACACAGAAGAAAATAGCTGAGCTGCGCTTGGGGAAGTCTTTGTAGAAGAGGTAGTGTCTATAAGGTGAGTAGAAATTGTCCATGAGATAGGAGGGTAGAGCCAAGGGAACCACAAGAAGAAAAATGGTGGAGCAGACACTGGAACTCCAAATGGTTGTGTATGGCTAGTGGAGTAGAGTTGAGGGTCCTGGGATTAGATGACATGACAGGTAAAACCAAGCTTCATGGTACAAGCAATGGGAAGTCACAGATAAGTTTTAAGCAAGTGTGTGCTATGATAAAATACGTTTTAGAAAGATCATTTTGGTGGCACTATAAAGAAGATGAAGAAAATTGAAAGATGGCCATTTCTAGACAAGGGAGTAGACTCCTGGACTGGTATGGTAGGAGTGGAGATGAAGCAGGAATAATATTTAGGGGGCAGAACAGAGACAAGTTAGTGTTCAAGGGACCAAGGGAGAGAGAGAGGGATATAAGGAGTCACTTGGTTTTCTGTTAGGGGGCTGGGTAGGCAGTTGAACCAAACACAGATGGAGACTCTAAGAAGAGGAGTATTTGGGAGGTGCCTGGGTGGCTCAGTCAGTTAATCATCCGACTTCAGCTCAGGTCATGATCTCATGGTTTGTGAGTTTGAGCCTCACATTGGGGTCTGTGCTGACAGCTTGGAGCCCGGAGCCTGCTTGAGATTCTGTGTCTCTCTCTCTTTGCCCCTTCCCTTCTTGCACTCTGTCTCTGTCTTTCTCAAAAATAATTAACTCAACACCCAAAAAACAAATCCAGTAGAGAAATGGGCAAAAGACATGAAGAGACACTTCTCCAAAGAAGACATCCAGATGGCCAACCAACACATGAAAAAAATGCTCAACATTGCTCATCATTAGGGAAATACAAATCAAAACCACAATTAGATACCACCTCACACCTGTCAGAATGACTAACATTAACAACTTGAGCAACAACAGATGTTGGTGAGGATGTGGAGAAAGAGGATCTCTTTTGCACTGCTGGTGGAAATGCAAACTGGTGCAGCCACTCTGGAAAACAGTATGGAGGTTCATGAAAAAATTAAAAATAGAACTTCCCCATGACCCAGCAATTGCGCTACTAGGTATTTATCCAAAGGATACAGGTATGCTGTTTCGAAGGGCACATGCATCCTAATGTTTGTAGCAGCACTATCAACAATAGCCAAAGGATGGAAAGAACCCAAATGTTCATCAGTGGATGAATGGATAAAGAAGATGTGGTGCATATGTACAATGGAGTATTATTTGGCAATCAAAAATAATGAAATCTTGCCATTTGCAACTATGTGAGTGGAACTAGAGGGTATTATGCTAAGCTAAATTAGTCAGAGAAAGACAAACATCATATTACTTCACTCATATGAGGATTTTAAGACACAGAATAGATGAACCCAAGGGAAGGGAAGCAAAAATAATATAAAAACAGGGAGGGGGGACAAAACATAAGAGACTCTTAAATATGGAGAACAAACAGAGGGTTACTGGAGGGGTTGTGGGAGGGGGGAAGGGCTAAATGGGTAAGGGGCATCAAGGAATCTACCCATGAAATCATTGTTGCCCTGTATGCTAACTAACTTGGATGTAAATTAAAAAAAAATTAATAAAAATAAGTAAATATTAATTTTTTTTAAAAAAAGAAGAAGAGTATTTGGGAAGGAAAGAGCTTGAAGGAAGGACACTGAAATGTGTTTAGAGAACTCATGGAGGGAAACAGACTGGCAGAATGTGAGTGGTGATGGAGAGAAAGAAACTGGGAATGCTTTGAGCATGCTGAAGGACAATGGCATCATTTAGAGAACAGGATGATCTTTTGTCATTTAGGATGTCATTAGGATGATCTTTTGTCAGGGTGAGTCTCACGGCCCCTTGAGAACCAGCAAAGGGTGCCTTGAGCCCACCTTCCTTTCTTGTGGAAGTTTTTTTTTTTTTTTTTTAAACGTTTTTTTTTATTTTTTGGGACAGAGAGAGACAGAGCATGAACGGGGGAGGGGCAGAGAGAGAGGGAGACACAGAATCGGAAACAGGCTCCAGGCTCCGAGCCATCAGCCCAGAGCCTGACGCGGGGCTCGAACTCACGGACCGCGAGATCGTGACCTGGCTGAAGTCGGACGCTTAACCGACTGCGCCACCCAGGCGCCCCTCTTGTGGAAGTTTTAAAGTCTCTTGGTATTTCCAAGATTTCATGAAGCCTAATTTCTCATGATCTCCTGAGTCTATATACTTTTTCTGTAATGCTTTGGTTTTCTACATAATATTTATCTACCTGTGAAACTGTTCTCTTCACTTGTTCCTGCAAAACATGCAGAGAAACATTCCTGAACATTGTATACTTGACCCAAGGTCTTGTGGTCAGATGGTGGTCACCATGGGTGCCAGGAAAGCAAGCTTTCCAGATTACTTCTTTTATAGTCCTGTGCTTAAAAACCCCCTTGCTCTTTCTCCCCTCCTGCCTTTGGTTTCATATCAACTCTTGACTCCTCCTCTTTACTCCTTCATTTACTCTTGGTTGTTTTCCCCTTCTCTTCACTCTTTTTCTGGAGCCACAAACCATTCCCCAAACCTCCCCCTCTCTTAGGCAGGGTGGTTGCTCCTTATTTTCTGAACTGTTGGTGCTTACTGGCCCTTGTGACCTTGGGACAGGAGATGAATGGAGGAAACATCACCTTTTACTCTATGAAGTATTTCCTTCCAAATATAGTTCAGGCACTGCTGTAAAGGGACTGCAGCCTACCTACTTCATTATGTGATAAATATAGGGCAGGGGTGGGTGAAGGGTCACGTTTGTGACACAGGATTACTGGTTTTATTTAGACAAGTTCCATTTGACATATCTCTGGGACATCAAGTTTACTCTATGGTCTTATTCCTCCTAGGAGATGCTTCTTAGAAAGGGTAGTTTTGTAGATCATCCTGTCCTTTCCCTTATGTTCATATTTAAAGAAAGTTGACTGTTGAGTGTTATTCTCCCTCTTCACTGGCTGTTCTCATGTGGATGTTACAGGTTCTTCAGAATAATGTCTCAGTTTTGGGCTGAGGAGCTCAGTTTCTCCTGGTGGGCTGTCCTCGTGAGGGTGAGGGTGAGACTGTAAGTCCAACACAGAGTTCACACGGTTAAAAAATCAGTTTCATTGCCACAGGCTATACCTTCCTTCTGCTAGCGGCCTCAGAGGTCTACACCATCGATCACAAAGTTAAACAGGTATAAATGACCCTGCAAAATCTATCACCACCAGGGGAATGTCAGCCTCCTCTTGCATCAGCACAATCATTGGCCATGAAAATCTTTCTTCAGCTAGCACTAGGGTTTTTGCCTAATTTTTATGGCTGGGATAATAGGCTCTGGACCCTTTTACTTAAAACAAAAACTCATGAAAACTAGCTTAAGTCAAAAAGAGAATTGATGCTCATTTATCAGAAAAATACAAGGGGATAAGGGACTTCCTCTCCTCTCCCCATTCCTCCCTTGTCCTCTCTCTCTTTCCTGGTTTCCAGAACCTGGTTTCTCTTGTCTGGCTTCCCGGATGGTAGCATGGATGATCACTAGAAGCTTCAACTATTCATGAACTTTCAATACTCATGGTTCCTGTATAGGGTTTCTCTTCCTTGACAATTTCAGTAGCAGTCCTGGGAACAGCTCTGATTGGTACAGCTTGAATCATGGGAATCTCCAAGAACCATGCAGTGCGTGTGAAGTAATATGGCACTCTGATTGGCCAGATCTGGGTCAGGTGTTCAGCTGTGGAGCAAAAATTAAGGGAGTTTCTCCTGAAGCATTGGGACTGAACATGAAGAATAGTGATTCACCCAACGCATGCTGGATTTATGTTTGGTATCCTGATGAACAGGATATAGCCCTAGTACAGGTGGGGGTCCAGTCCTTACCCTGCTTAGCCTCTGTAAACTTTTCTCTCAGGCACTGGTCCCTGATCCCACACCCAAGTGATTGACTGGGATCCAGTGCTGTAACTGCCTGAGGGTGGACATCAACACGGCATGACACTGTTTTCCTCAGTTCATACTTTTATTTAGATCAATCGATCAATCGATTGATCTATCTATCTATAGTCTTTTACTTGGGAGAACTGATCTTTGAAAAATAAATCTCAGTAATTCTCATTTCATACAGATATTCCAGGAGCCATTATTATTCATGTGTTTGTTTTTTATAAAATAATTCAAACATACTGTAACGCACAGAGAATGATGTGAGGAAGACACTTAAAGCTAATGCTGATACTTGACAAATTGTGAAACTTTTACGTACTTGCTTCAGGGTTTTATTTTTAAACAAAGGAAATATAGAAGATAAGGGTTGAAGCCTCCTTGTATCCATTCAAAATCCAATTTCCATCCTTTCTTTTCCGAAATTACAACTATACTGAAGCTGGTATCAGTCATTCATCTATCTGTCTACCTGTTTCTGCTTTTGAATTTTCTCTTTGCTTTTTTTGGTCAATTTTTCTATGCCTGTATATGACTAGTTTATAATATTTTTATAGGAAGTGTTAATTGAAGTCCTCCATTAATTAAAAGCAAACACACATACACACCACTACCACCATCACCACCCAGAAAACACCCCAAAATTGAAAAAAAAAAAACTCTCAAATGTAACTTTTCCGAGGTTGATCTACCAACTTTGTGAGATGTTTGTTTAAAAAAGAAAATAAAAGTGGTACCTGGGTGGCTCAGTTGGTTAAGCATTTGACTCTTGATTTTGATCTCAGGGTTGTGAGATCAAGCCCTGTGTTGTGCTCCACCAGTGTGGAGCCTGCTTAAGATTCTCCCTCTTCTCTCTCTATCACTCCTGCTCTCTCCCTCTCTAAAAATGGAAGGAAGGAAGGAAGGAAGGAAGGAAGGAAGGAAGGAAAGGAGGAAGGAAGGAAGGAAGAAGGAAGGAAGGAAGGAGACAAAAAACTCCCACTATGATTTTTATCTTGCCGATTTCTGCTTGTAATTATTTTTGCTTTTGTGTTTTAAAGTGATGTTGCTAGAGGTATACATATTCATGTTTTTGAGAGTTCTTAATGCATTGTTCCCTTGAGGGTTATACTTTATCTCCCTTTATTCTGATTAATGATTTTTCTGTGAATAATTTTTTATGTAGTAGTAATTATTAGAGGTTTGTTTATTAGTCATATTTCTCTATCTTATTTTGTGTTTGCTGATTATTTCTCTTTTCCTTTTTATTACCTTTTTTTCTTTGTGTGGGTGTGTATTTGATTCATCTTCTTTCTTTGGATTTACTCTATTTTTTCCTCTTTGATTCTTGATTTCAACAAATTCATTTTATTTTAACTCTACCTTGTTTTTAAAAAAATAATTTTATAATATAAATTTGAGGATTATTTTCTTATATTTCTACCTATTTTATGATTTCCAACATTATTTCTTTAAACCCATGGATCGATTGGATTATATTTTCAGGTGTCTGACAGTGGTGGTAGAGGTGGTTATTATTATTAAAATAATTTCTCTTGGGGTGCCTGGGTGGCTCAGCCGGATAAGCATCCAACTTTAGCTCAGGTCATGATCTAGTGGTTCTTGGGTTCAATCCCCCATCAGGTTCTGTGCTGACAGCTCACAGCCTGGAACCTGTTTCAGATTCTGTGTTGCCCTCTTTCTCTGCCTCTCCCCC
The DNA here is from genome assembly GCF_023721935.1 of Panthera uncia. Taxonomy (NCBI): domain Eukaryota; kingdom Metazoa; phylum Chordata; class Mammalia; order Carnivora; family Felidae; genus Panthera; species Panthera uncia. Next base: position 134,444,609 of record NW_026057582.1, read on the forward strand.
ACTCACACTCTGTCTCTCTCTGTCTCAAAAATAAACATTAAGAAAATATTAAAATAATTACTCTTATAAACTTTGTAGTAATGCTTGATTTCAAATTCAATTGGAATGTGATCAGGGAACATGGACAATATGGGAATAGTTCTTCAATGTTTATTGAATCTTCTTTATGACATATATGGTACCTAACAAAATTTTTAATTATTTTTTTATTTTTTTAATTTTTGAGAGAGACACAGAGAGCACGAGCAGTGGAGGGGCAGAGAGAGAAAGAGAGAGGAAGAATCTCAAGCAGGCTCTGTGCAGTCAGTGCTCACAGAGTGATGTGTGGCTCAAACTCATGAAAACGTGAGATCATGACATGAGTTGAAATCAAGAGTTGGATGCTTTTTTTTTTAATTTTTTTTTTAACGTTTTATTTATTTTTGAGACAGAGAGAGACAGAGCATGAACGGGGGAGGGGCAGAGAGAGAGGGAGACACAGAATCGGAAGCAGGCTCCAGGCTCTGAGCCATCAGCTCAGAGCCCGACTCGGGGCTCGAACTCACGGACCGCGAGATCGTGACCTGAGCTGAAGTCGGACGCTTAACCGACTGAGCCACCCAGGCGCCCCAAGAGTTGGATGCTTAACTGACTGAGCCACCCAGGTGCCCCACTACCTGACAAATTTTTATGCATGCTTAATATATTCTTTGATGGAGGCAGAATTATTTAAGACCAAGCTTTTCAATTGCACTGTTTGAATTTTTATCTTTTTCTTTTATTTTTTTCTATTTGATTTATCAATTTCTAAAGGAAGTCTATTAAAAATATTCCAATATTATTATTTGTCCTTGGAACTATTTTGTATTGTCACATGTTTTTGCCTTAAACTCAATTTCCTATCAATACTAGAATGACTAAGTCAGATAAAAATATATCAAGTGAATCTTTTTTTTTACCCAAAGAAAATTGGGGTAATTTAAATATTCCTTTTCTAAATATTATATATCTGATGGTGTGCCTGGGTGGCTCAGTCAGTTAAGTGTCCAACTCTAGATTTTGGCTCAGGTCACAATCTGATGGCTTCATGAGATCGAGCCCCATGTCGGGTTCTGCCCTGACAGCATGGAGCCTGCTGGGAATTCTAACTTTTTCTCTACCCTTCTCCATTCATGCTCTTGGGTTCTGTCTCTCTCAAAATAAATAAATAAGCATGAAACAATATTATATAGCTGAGATGTTTGGCTGTTTATAGAAAATCCAATAAACAGCAGTATCTTTTAAAAGATTACTTAATTTTATTTAAGTAGCCCTGACTAATTTGGATTGATTTATTTCATCATGTTTCTTGCTATTTATTTAACACACACACACACACACACACACACACACACACATATGTAAATTTTTTTTTTGCTTACTTTTTTTTAACCCCATTTCTACCTCTGTGGGCTTATAGAGTTTAAAAAAATTCCTTTATTTTTCTCCTCTCCCAGGTTGGAAGCTACTAATATTTTAATTATTTTTTTTTTACTTTCCCTTAATTAAAATGTATTGAAGTATAATATGCATACATAAAATTGTACACAACAAAAAATGAATTTATCACAAAATGAACATTCATGTAACTGGCATACAAGAAGTAAAACATTGACAGTATTTCAGAAGCATGGAACATTAATACATTTTAAAAATAAATCTTTAAAGTTAATTAAGTTCTACTCTCAGAACCTTCCTGTCCCTGCATTCAGACCTCACTGCTGTAGCCTCTGGGACATATCTCATACTGCTAGCCTGCCATTAGCAACATAGAAAAAAAATTCCATATCATTTTCTTGTCCCGTACACACCTTGAGGTGAGCAAAAATAAAATAAAGTAAATTTTAACTCTGAGGGAAATCATGCTCATCCAGACTCGTCAGTGTGGCAACCAGGTCGGTGCCAAGTTCTGAGAGGTAATTAGTGAGGAGTATGGCATCGATCCCCCTGGAACCTACCTACAGTGACCTGCAGCTGAAAAACGTCTGTGTGTACCACAATGAAGCCACAGGTGACAGATATGTTCCTCATGCTACCTTGGTGGATCTAGAACCCAGGACTATGGACTCTGGTCACTCAGGTCCTTTTGACCAGATGTGGAGACCAGACAACTTTGTTTCTGGTTGGTTTGGGGCAGGCAACAACTGGACAAAGGGCCATTCTACAGAAGGGCCAAGTGGACCCACTCGCTAGGTGGGGGCACAAGCTACGGGGTGGGCATCTTGCTCATCAGCAAGACTGCATCACCAACACCTTCAGTGTGGTACCCTCACCAAAGTGTTGGGTGCTTTGGCTGAGCCCTAAAACACCACTCTCTCTGACTGTCAGATGGTAGAGAATGTGGGTGAGACCCACTGAATTGACAACTGAGCCCTTTAGGAAATCTGCTTTCACACCATCAAGCTGACCACACCCACTGTGGGACCAGAACCACCTGGTCTCAGCCACTGTGAACAGTGTCACCAATAGCCTCCGCTTTCCTGGTCAGCTCAATGTTGGCCTCCACAAACCAGCTGTCAAGTTGGTGCCCTTCCTGTGTCTCTACCTCTTCAGGCTTGGCTTTGCTCCTTTGACCAGCCACGGAAGCCAGTGGTGTGGGGCCTTCACTGTGTCCAAACTCACCCAGCAGGTCTTTGATGCCAAGAACATGATGGCTGCCAGCTCATGGCCATGTTTTGGCACAAGACCTTCCTCTACTGGTACTCAGGTGAGGGTGTGGACCAGATGGAGTTCACTGAAGCTGGGACCAGCAGGAATGACTTTGTCTCCTAGTGCCACCAGTACCAGGATGCCATCACAGAAGAAGAGGAGGCCTAAAGCAGAGCCCCATCACCTCAGGCTTCTCAGGTCCCTCAGCCTTCTTCCTCAACTGCCCTTTTCCTGTCCCTCAGAGTTTGCATTTTCTGCCTCTGTCTTATTTTCTTTTCCTTTTTTGGAAGGTGGACGGGAGGTTCCTAGAACAGTGCCTGGCACATAGTAAGCACTCGTTAAGTATTTATTGTTTATTAAATGTCTCCTCTCTTCCACTCTGGGAAGCCTAGATTTCTACCCTTCTGGGTAACCCTGTATTTCTTTTTGGTGCCCATTTCTTCCATCTGTCCATGTCATATTTCCCTTTGTTTTTAAGATAATTCTCCAAGAAGCTGGGTCTCATCAGATCCCATTTGGAACCATGTACTGAAAACTGGATACATAGACACCATCCTAATCCATGTTGTAGTCCAGGGGAAAGGAAAGCAAGCTACTTCATAGCAAGTGGAGGTACCTGTAAGAAAAGGATATAGGCTTTTCCATTCTAGAGCAGTTTTGGAGAGGGGGATCCAGGCTATTGAAGTCCTAATTTTCGGGTATTTCCCTTTTCTTTTCTCAGCTTCAGGGGAGGTGATAACAGTATAATCTCCATTTTTAGTCTCCTTCCAAGCTCTGTCTCGGGCTGTTTCCTTTTCAGGGGTCTGCCCCACTCTGTCTAGGGGATTCCTCTCTCTACTACTTCACCTCCTGCACATGCTGGATTCTGTCCTTTTCCCCTGGTTGGAAAAGGAGGCCAAGAGAGGGAGGAGAGACTAGCCTTGCCCTAAGGCTCCCAGAAAGGCTCTCCCATGCCCACCTTTTCTTAACAAAAACCCAGCCCTCTTGTGTATTTATGGAAAGGTGTATATTGTCACCTAAATTATTGAGTCATTCCTCCAGAGAGGGTACAAGGAGACCCTTCATCTTTTGGCAACATCTCATATCTTCCTTTTGCTATTTCCTTCTCCCTGCCCACCCTTGGTTTTGTTCTGTCTTACACTTCAGATTTCTACTTTGTGTTGAACTTGCCTTTTTTTTTTTTTTTTTTTTTTTTTTTTTTTTTTTTTTTGGTATTGAAAGGATGACATTGCCCCAAGAGCCAAAAATAAATGAGAATTGGAAAAAAAAATAAAGTTAATTAAGTTCCATAAATTAGCTAAAGTTATACAATATCTCTATACTTTCCCAAATGAGATGAGGACTTTAACAAACTCAACCAGTCATTAAACACTGTTTCTCACCTTCTTTGATGTTTTTAACTTTAATTTCACTTACTGGAAGCAAAGTCAATTATCTTCTATTCTGCAGTTACACAAGTTTACCCAATTGCATCTCACTCTCTGTGTGTTGTTTTTGCTTCTTTCTAAAGTACATCCTTTAGTAGTTTTTTCAGTACTGATTTATAAGAAGTAAACTCTGAACTTTATTTTCTATCTGAAAATATCCTTAGTCCATCTTCACTTGAGTGATATTTCATCCTGACATAAAATTCCCAGTTGACAGTTAAGAATTGTCAAGCTGGACAGTCAGCACTTTGAATTTTTTTTCTCTGTTGTTTTCAGTTATTTATTACTAATAATGTTAAATCGACACACAATGTAACTGACATTTATTTGAAAGGAATTTGTCTTTTCTCTCTGATAGTTTTCAAGAACATTTCTTTCTATTTTTGCTGTAGGGTGTCCTCCTGTTTTCAATATGGCATCTCACCCTTCTCCCATCTGTCCCTGATATCCCTGCATCTGTATGGTTCCATCACTTGAGAATAAATCTTCAGCTCTCAGACATGAAGGGGTAGGAAAGGTTGCTTAGTCTTATAATTTGGAGGATGGGACCTGAGGGTCTGATTGCTTTTCATACAGACTTTCAGTCAATTTCAATTCAATTTCAATTTCAATCCAAACTGTGTTTGGAAATTTTCTGTATGTCTCATAGCCAGAGACACCAGTTGCACCCATTTTCTGATCTCTTACTCTTGGAGATTGGCTTGCATCCTTTTGGTGTATAAATTTGAGGGATCTCTGATCCGCTAAATCACATAGCACTAGACCATCTGCTTTCAGTCTCTCAATATTTAGATATTTCTTGTCTGTTGTCATCTCCTCTATTTTCTGTGTGTTTGAAGATTTATGAATATTATTAAAATATTTTACAGTAATTTTGGAGGGAGGTTCCTAGAGATATAATGGTTGAGTGCATGTATTCAATCTTCAGTGTTTAAAATAAAAATCCTTTCCATTAAGATTTTACAGACATTGGAAATTCTATTAACGGAAGATAGAGTCCTTCATTTCATAATTAGAAATATCCCAGGGAGACATAGCACATTAACTTATAATTATAAATGGCTGGTATGCTTCCCTCTTTATAATTGACCCCTGATTCAGAATTAATTGCTTCTCTATCCCTGTTATATCTCCTTCACATATTTACAGTTTGTGGTTGGCAGGTCTCGGTAACCAGACTGTGAACTAGTTGGGATTATGTTCAAGGCACTTTTGCGCTCATGTATCTTTAGTTGCAATCACAGTGCTTGGTGCAAAGGGTGCTTCATAAATGCCTCTTCAACAAAACTGAATAATTTAGAGTCATAATTAGCACAGAAACCTTCAGCTATAACCAGAGTGTTTTTCACCCTTTGGCGAGAAATTTCAGCCAGATGTTCACTGGGTTCCCAAATTTTTATCCCAGATTTGCCACGTGATCTGATTGATCATTGAGTTTGGTAACTGGCATTGTGAGGAGATAAAAACTTCAAGTAATGATAAAATAACAATATTATTTTGTATCATTCTCTTATTGTGTAAGATGTTTGTGTTCTCATATATTTTATTAAATGTTTATTTATTTATTGAGAAAGAGGCAAAGAGAGAGGGAGAAAGAGAATCCCAAGCAGGTTCCACACTGTCAGTGTGGAGCTGATGTGGGGCTCGATCCCATGAACTACAAGATCGTGACCTGAGCCAAAATTGAGAGTTAGATGCTCAACTGTCTGAGCTACCCATATGACCCCCCCCAAATATATATGCATATTTTTAATCCTCATACATCCCTGCAAAATTAGAGAATTGAAAAGTATATTTTATTTTGTTTTTGTGTATTCTTTTAAAAAATAGAAGATACTGGTGGGGATAATTATCACCAATTTGGGAAAAGAAAAGAATATCCCCTTCTTTAATGTTATTTTCTGTAAAACTAAGAGAAGCAAAGGGTCAAGGAACCTCTGTTTATTCTCTTCATACATACAAAACAAAGTGACTGTTTAGTAAAAATGGCTAGACACAATTATAAGTATCCTAGATATCTTGCCCACTCAAGAGCTGACAACCAACAAAAGTCAGCAAAAGGATTAATGATCATTTCTGTCTAGAATAGAAAGAGTTGCCATTGTTAATTTTGAATATTATCTATTCTACCTCAGAAGAAAATGGTGGGCTGGGGATTTTGGCTGGGCTGTGTTTCCAGGAAGGAGGAATGGTATAGGTTTGAGAAAGGTTAGCATCTGTGACTAGACACTTTGAACAAAGTGAAATGGAAGCAGGGAAGCTCAGATTACACACGGAAATGTTTTCAAAATTGAAGAAAAGGTCCCAGAGCAAGAGTGCCTGTAAGAACATTAAAGAGTGCTGTTTCAGAGCGAAAAGAGGGAATGTGCATTGAATACATTTATTTATTGTGGAATATAGACTGCTACCTCCACTAACTGGTATTTACAGTTCTCAACTAGTTTCGTAGAATGAGTTGTTTTTTTTTTGTTTGTTTGTGTTTGTTTTTGTTTTTTGTTTTATTTTTAAAAAAAAATTTTTTTTAATGTTTATTTATTTTTGAGACAGAGAGAGACAGAGCATGAATGGGGGAGGGGCAGAGAGAGAGGGAGACAGAATCGGAAGCAGGCTCCAGGCTCTGAGCCATCAGCCCAGAGACTGACACGGGGCTCGAACTCACGAACCGTGAGATCGTGACCTGAGCTGAAGTCGGACACTCAACCGACTGAGCCACCCAGGTGCCCCTTGTTTTTTGTTTTAAAGTAAACTCTGTTCCTTATGTGGGGCTCAAACTCATGTCCCCAGCCAAGATCAAGAGTTGCATGCTCTACTGACTGAGTCAGCCAAGTGCCCCATAGAATGAGTTTTGAGTTTCTATTTAGCTAGCAGGAAGTGTGCATTTTAAAATGCATTAAAGGAAGCTAAAGTGGTAAATAAATCATTCTGCCATCTTAAACTGTCCACAAGGTGTTCAGTAAAAGTAGTGACCTGGTTAGCAGCTGGGAAACCCAAGTTTCAAATGTGCAGCAGCAACATTCCCTTGTTATGTAAATGGAGGGGGATAAGGGAATACTCAATTTGAGAAAGCTCAAATTAATTAACATCATATCATACCATCAAGGGTGTCATCTATTAATACGTAGCAGCTTTTCAGGTGCGGCTCCCTTGGTTATCAGTCTCCACTCTGAGCTATTTTTATGTTAGCTGTGAAAAAGCAGAATAATTGTAGGGTCTGTGCCATGCTGACTTGTCAGACAAAATGGACCGTTGGTGCACTATTTTCTTCTTCTAAAGAACAGACAGATAAACATCCATCATGTAGGTGGGACTTAAGAGCTTTATGGTGCCAGCTGATGGAAATTCCTTTCATGCTGCATAGGTTTGTGGAGGGAAGCTTTGTCTTTGTCTCATGGCTTACTGATGATCATTACTTTTCAGAGAATTTACCAGCATCTTGTGACTGACCTCAAAATGAAAGCTGGAGATTCACACATTGGGCAAGAAAGTTGAGGATGAGTCAAAAAAGCTGATATAATTTAAACAAGACCCTTAATAAATGAGTGGAATCAAGATATACAAAATGAATATAGTTACTAACATAAGTATATTCAGTATGTTAGATGTATTTTAATGTATCATTGCTATGATTTCATATATGTGAGAAATCTTGGAAAGTCAGCTGAATAGCTTCAGAATTGCTAACATTATTCCTAAGGCTCTTCTACATTTCATTTCCAAATAGATTATTAATAAATAAGAGCTTGAGCTATAAAAAAAAAAAAGAAGTTTGAGGACAGGTTATTCCAAGTTTCAGTATGTAAATAGGTGTATATATATTGATCAAGCAAATCCTCAGTAATTAGGGGCTAATTGATGGAGTATCTGTAGTATGTAATGTATTTTTTTTTTTAATTTTGGTAATTGCCTTCAAAGAATTTGGCTATAATTCACATACTATGCAATTCAGTCATTTCAAGTATGTAATTAAGTGGGTTTTTTTTTAAGTTTATTCATTTATTTTGAGAGAGAGAGAGTGAGTGGGAGAGGGGCAAAGAGGGAGAATCCCAAACAGGCTCTGTGATGTGCAGAACCTGACAAGGGCCTCGAACTCACAAACTGTGAGATTGTGACCTGAGCCAAAATCAAGAGCTGGACACTGAACCGACTGAACCACCCAGGTGCCCCAAAGTGGGCTTTTGGGTTTTTAATATATTCACTAAGTAGCAAAACCATTACCACTATCTTATTCCAGTACGCTTTCATCACCTCAGTAGAAACACTGTACCTATTAGTAGTCACTCCCATTCTCTTCTCCCCACAGTCCCTGAAAATCACTAATGTATTTTGTCTCTATGAATTTGCCTCTTCTGGACATTTTATAAAAATAGTATCATAATAATATGTGGTTCTTTATATCTGGCTTCTTTCACTTAGCATAGTGTTTTCAAAGTTCATCCATGTTGTGTGTTTTAGAACTTTACTTCTTTATGGCTTAATATTCCCTTGAATGGATACACCACATTGTTTATCCATTCGTCAGTTGATAGACATTTGGCTTATTTCCACTTTTTTGGTTGCTGTGAATAATGCTGCTATGAACATCCACGCATGAGATTTTATGTGGACACACTTTTTCAGTTCCCTTGGATATATACCTAGGAGTGGAACTACTGGGTCACATGGGTACTCTGTCTTTGTTATTTTAAGACATTGCAAAAGTACTCCAAAATAGCTGCACCATTTTGTATTCCACTAGAATGTATAAGAGTTTCAATGTATCCACATTCCATAACATTTTGTTTTATTTTTAGCCATTCTAGTTGGTGTGAAATGATACGATGGTTTTGTTGTGTATTTACATAATGACTAATGATTTTGACTGTTTTTCCCTGTGCTTATTGGTCATTTATATGTCTTTTTGGAGAAACGCCTATTCAAATAATTTGTCCAGATTTTAATTGGGTTATTTGTCTTATGATATATGTGATTTATAATTGTTTTCTCCCATTCTGTGGGTTGTCTTTCACTTCCTTAATGGTGTCCTTTGATGCCCAAGAGTTTTTAACTTTGATGAAATCTAATTATCTACTATTTTCTTTTGTCATTTTTGCTTTTGGTGCCATATCTATGAAACCATTGCTTAGTCTAAGGTCACAAAGATGTAATCCTGTGTTTCTTTCTAGGGATTTTATAATTTCAGTCCTAATATTTACGGCTATGATTTATTCAGTTAATTTTTGTGTATGATTTGAGGTAAAGGTCCAAATTTATTCTTTTACATGTGGGTGTTCAGTTTTCCTTGCACTATTCTTTCCTCATTCAATTGTCTTGACACCCTTGTTATAAATCAACTGACCAAAAATGTAGGTTTATCTCTGGACCCTCAGTTCTGTTTCCATTCTGCTATATGCCTGTCTTTATGCCAGTTCCATACTATCTTAATAACTGCATCTTTGTAGAAGATTTTAAAATTGGGAAATATGAGTTCTTCAACTTTGGTCTTCTTTTTCAAGATTGTTTGTTCTATTCTTTGTCCCATGTATTGCCATATAAATATTAAGATCAGGTTGTCCAATTTTGAAAAAAAAAAAAAAACACTGAAATTTTGATAGAGATGGTGTTGAATTTTTGGATCAATCTGGGAAGTACCACCATTTTAACAAATTAAGTCTTCAAATTTATGAACAGGGATATCTTTCCATTTATTTAGTGTCCTTTAATTTCAATACTTTTTTGTAGTTTTAAGTGTACAAGTCTTGCATTTCCTAGGTTACACTGATTCCTAAGTATTTCTGCTTTTTGATGCTATTATAAATGGAATTATTTTTTAATTTTATTTTCAGGCTGTTCATTGCTAATATACAGAAACATAGTTGATGTTTTCATTTTGATTTTGCATTCTGCATTCTTGCTAAATATATTTATTAGCTCTAATTTTTTTTGTAGATTCTTGAGAATTTTATATATACGACATTATGACACCTGCCAATCAGGATAGTTTTAATTCTTGCTTTCCACTATGATGCTTTTTATTTCATTTTCTTGCTTAATTCTTTCTGACTAGAATTGCCAGTATGATGTTGAGGGCATGTGGTGAGAGCAAACATTCTTGATTTATTCCATTTCTTAGGGAAAAGCTTTCAACCTTTCCCCATGAAGTATAATGACAGCTGTGGGTTTGTCACAGATAACCCTTGTTAGGTTGAAGAATTTCCTTTCTATTCTTAGTTTATTTCTTAGTCTTTTCTATCATGAAAAGGTATTGGATTTTGTAAAATGGCTTCCTGCATGTGCTGAGATGATAATGTGTGTTTTTGTCCTTTATTCTATTAATATGATGTATTACATTGATTGATTTTCAACATGCATTGATTTTCATGTTGAACAAACTTTCCAAATCTAGAATAAATCCCACTTGCTTGTGAACAACATGTATAATCATTTTTATATATTGTTGAATTTGGTTTGACAGTTATTTTGTGGAGGATATTTCGATCTACATTTATAGAGGATATTGATCTTCAGTTCTCTTTTCTGTGATATCTTTGGTTTTGGTATCAGGGTAATACCAGATTTCTAGAAGGAGTTGGGAAGTGTTTTTTCTTCTCTTATGTTTTGAAAGAGTTTGTGAAAAATTGATTTTAATCTTTAAAAAGTTGAGTAGCATTTAGCAGTGAAGCCATATGATCCTGGGCTTTATTTTCCGGAAACATTTTTTTACTATTAATTAAATTTCTTCATTTATTACTGTTATGTTCAGATTCTCTATTTCTCTTTGAATCTGATTAGGTAGGTTGTGTCTTTCTCATACATCCATTTCCTTTAGATTTGCTAATTTGTTGGTGTAGAGTTGTTAATGGTATTTTCTTTTAAACCTTTTAACATCTATAAGGTTAATAATAATGTTCTCTCATTCCTTATTTTAATAATCTACATCTTTTCTCTTTTTTGTCAGTTTAGCTTAAAGTTTATACATTTTCCAAGAACCAATTTTTACTTCATTGAGTTCTCTATTGTTTCCTAGTCTTTGTCTCATTGACTACTGTTTTAATTTTTATTTTTTCCTTCCTTCTGCTTGGTTTGGGTTTAATTCCGCTTTTTTTCTAGTTTCTTCAGATGGAAGTTAGATTATTGATTTGAGGTCTTTCTCCTTTTCTAATATAGGCACTTGTAACTATGTATTTACCTCTAAGCACGCTTTTGCTTTGTCTCATGCTTTTAATACATTGTGCTTTCTATGCATTGTTCTCAGATTTTTTCTAATTTCCCTTGTGATTTCTGCTTTGACCCATTGATTATTTAGTAGTGCGTTGTTTAATTTCCACACATTTGTGAATTTCTCACATTTCTCTTCGTTATTGATTTCTAATTTCATTTGCTTCGGGTCACAGAACATGCCTTGTGTTATTTAAATCTTTTACATTTATAATACTTTTAGTTAGTGGGAGTTAGGGGTAATGTAAGTCTCTAAGGAATTTGAAAGCAAAGTTTCCAGGATCTTGAGGGGCTAGCTGTTGTTGTTAAGATAAGGTTGCGTTATGGCCTGTCATGTGATCCATCTCGAAGTGCACTCCATGTGCACTGGGGAAGAATGTACATTTTGCTGTTGTGGGACCAAGTGTTCAATAGTTGTGTTAGTCTAATTGGTTTATAGTGTTAGGCAAGTCTTATCTTCTCTTGTTCATCTTCTGTAGAGTTGTGCTATTAATGACTGAAAGGGAGGAATTGAAATCTCCAACTGTTATGGCTGAGTTGTCCTATTTCTCACGTTGTTTCTGGCAGTTTCTACTTCATATATTGTGATACTCTGCTAGTGGTACATATATGTTAGCAGTTGTTATATCTTCTTGATGAATCGAGTCTTTACAATTTCAATTTTTTTTAACGTTTATTTATTTTTGAGACAGAGAGAGACAGAGCATGAACGGGGGAGGGGCAGAGAGAGAGGGAGACACAGAATCAGAAGCAGGCTGCAGGCTCTGAGCCATCAGCCCAGAGCCCGATGTGGGGCTCGAACTCACGGACTGTGAGATCGTGACCTGAGCTGAAGTCGGACGCTTAACCGACTGAGTCACCCAGGCGCCCCAGAGTCTTTACAATTTCATAATAACCTTTTTTTTTTTCCCTCTTTGAACTGGTTTTGACTTGAAATCTATTTTGTCTGACAGTAGTATAACCACTCAGGATCTCTTATAATTGCTGTTTGTATGGTATATTTTTTAACATCCTTTTACTTTTAATCCATTGTGCCTTTGAATATAAAGTATATATCCTACTGAAAGTTTATATAGCTCTAACACTTATTTTTTTAAAACATCCATTCTGTTCATCTCTATCTTTAGATTGAATGATTTAATCAATCCATGTTTAATGCAATTAATGATCAGGGAGGATATATTTCTACCATTTTGATATTTGTTTCCTATATTTCTGTGTCTTTTTTGTTGTCCTCTCATTCCTGCCACATTTTGTGTTCCCCAAATATTATCTAGTATGATACTTAAACTAATCTGTCATTGTTTTTATAATTTTTAAAAATTGTTTTCTGAGAATTTTCCCTGGATATTACAATTAATATGCTCATTTATAACAATTTAGTTCAGATTAATACAAGCTTAATTACAATAACATACAAAAATGTGTTCTTATATAGCTTCATTTCCTCTTCCTTTGTGCTATCATACAGATCACATCTTTATACATTGTATGCTCATCAACACAGTTCACAACTATTACTTATGCAGTTGATTTTTAAATAAGATAGGAGAAAAAAGTTACAATAAAAATACATTCATACTGTCTTTTATATTTACCTTCATCGTTACCTTTATCAGTGCTTTTATTTTTTTCACACATATTCTCATTACTATCTAATCTGCTTTCATTTTAGCCTGAAAGTCTTCCTGTAGAAGTTTTTGTAGGACAGATCAGTTAGCAATGAATTCTCTCTTTTTGTTTATCTGGAATTTTCTTAATTTCTCCTTCAGTTTTTCAGTTTATTTATTTATTTTGACAAAGAGGGACAGAGAGCAAGCAGGGGAAGGGCAGAGAAAGAGGGAGAGAGAGAGAATTCCAAGCAGGCTCAGCACTGTCAGCACGACGCAGGCCCAAACTCAGGAACCTTGAGATCACGACCTGAGCCCAAATCAAGAGTCTGCACACTTAACTGACTGAGCCACCTGTCACCCCCTCTCCTTCATTTTCTAAAGGATTGTTTTGCTAGACATGATTCTTGGGTGGCAGTCTTATTCTTTCAGTACTTTGAGTGTGTTATCTTATGGCCTTCTTGTCTCCAGTGTTTCTGATGAGAAATCAGTTTTTAATCTCATTGTGGATCTCTCATATAGGATTGGTTACTTCTCTTTTCTTTCTTTCTTTCTTTCTTTCTTTCTTTCTTTCTTTCTTTCGTCTTGTAACATTTTGGTTATGAGGTATCTAGTTGCACACTTTGAGTTATCTATCCTGGGGTTTGATGACTTTCTTGGATGTGTAGACTAATGCTTTCCATTAAATTTAGGAAGTTTTGGGTCATTATTTATTCAACTATTCTTTCTGTTTCTTTGTCTTTCTCTTTCTTCTCTTTCGGGGACTCCCATTAAGTGCATGTTGGTGTACTCGGGAGTGCCCTAATGGTGTCTGAGACTGTTCATTAATTTTTTTTTTCCTTTCTGTTCCTGAGACTGAATAATCTCAATTGCATGAATTTTCAAGTTCGTTGGATATTTCTTTTGTCTGCTCAGATCTTCTGTTGAGCACCTTTAGTGAATTTGTCATTTATAATGCTTTTTGAGTCTAAAATTTCTACTTGGTTCTTTTGTATAATTTCTATCTCTTTATTGATAATATCTTTATGGAGGCGTGATTTTCATAATTTTTATTTAGTTTTTCAGACCTGGTCTTCTTTAGTTCTTTGAATATATTTACAATCCTGATTTAAATCTTTGTCAGTAAGTCCAATATCTGGGCTTCTACATGGATAGTTTCTATTTACTGCATATATATATATATATATATACACACACACACATATATATGTGTGTATATATATATATGTGTGTGTGTGTGTGTGTGTATATAAATGGCATGTCTCATAATTTTTTGGCTGAAAGCTAGAAGTTTTCAATAGCATAATGTTGCAATTCTGTAAACTAGGTCCTTCCTCTCTATTGGGGTTTGTTATTTGTTTAGTAACTTTGTTAAACTAATTCTATAAAGTCATAATGTTTGTCATGTGTGACCACTGAAGCTTCTACTTGGCTAGCTTCATGATAAATTTAATTATTAGGTAGTGATTTTGTTAGGTGCCTTGAACTAATAAGTCCCATAGCCTCTCCTCAGAGCATGTGGTCCTGAGGGGGCATGCCTTCAACACCACTCGGTCTGGGCATTTGCAGCTCTGCCTTAGTCTTCACTTCCTGCTTGTGCAGAACTTCATACTTGGTGATAGGTGAAACCCAGGGCCTTCTCAGGTCTTTTCTGGAGCATGCACATAAGCATGCACAAAGATCTAGGCATGCACACAATCCTAACCATTTACATTCCAAGCAAAGGGTGAGAGCTTTTAAAATCCCCCTATAAACATTTCTTTCCCCAGCTTTTAGTTTTAAATTTTGTGGTTAGTCCATCATTTGCCTAACTGCTCTCCACTACCTCAGATAGCTATGACCTTCAACAATTGCCTCTGCTCGTTTTTTGTTTTTGTTTTTTGTTTTTTTTTGACAAATGCCCTTGGGGAAAAAGGTTGTTTCCCCTTGGCAAGCTCTGAACTAGGTAAAATAAAGACCCGTACTTCTGATTCCTTTTGCCAATAATCAGGGAACAGAGCTAACACGCAGGCAGTGGCTTTTCAACAAAACAACCTTATTGAAGAGTCTTGACACAACTTGTAAGACATCACTAATTAGATTTCACTAGCCATCTGCTGCACTATCCTTGTCAGAGACCAGTGAAATGTAAATTTAGAGCAGATGACAAAGTGAAAGGAGAAAACAACACCTTCCTGATAATTGTGGTTACCCAATCTGTATCCCGGGGGAGGGAGGTGGGACAGTAGTATCAAAGGATATCTTCTTGTCTTAGGCTAAAAGGACTGGCATTGAATGAATAAATGTGTACATTTTATTCCCCCCCCCTTTTTTTTTTGAGGTTTTTCTCACTTTGGAGGAGGAGTGAGGGAGGAGAAGAGCAGGTATTTTCTTAGAGAAAATTTTCCTGTGAAATATAACGTTGACAATTATTCTCTCTGATAAAGAGATGTGAAAGTTATATTAAATATGTTTAGATTGAAGTGTATATTTTAGTTTAAAATACACAATAGATCAAAGATCACTTTTTTTTCCCCAGTCCATAAGAGCTAGCTAGAAGGATGGTTTGATTTTATATATTGCTGAGATGACTTGCTGAATAAAATAATGGAACCAGGTGACTAATGGTAAATATGTTTGATTTTATTATGGGTCTTAGTGGAAATAAGCTAAAGTATCCAGTAGTGTTGAGGGAACTAAGCCATTGAAAAGGATTGAACTTACTTCTTCATCAGTAAAAAGATAGGGATCTGAGCATTTCAGAGAGGAAACATTAATATGACATCCATACTCAGTCATACCCATTCTGAAAGTTAAATATACTCAGACCAAACAAATATGTTTCTCAAGAACTAGATAAAGGAGAATTCATTCATTTGGCCATTCACTCATTCATTTATTCATTCTTTTGTTCATTCATTATCTATTGATGAAGTGCCTACCACGTAGCAGCAATTGTTCTTGGTGCTGAGGATACAGTGGTTGAGCAAGAACAGGGAGGGTCCGTGTCATCACTGAACCTGTACTCTAGTGGAAAGATAGAACACAAACTAAACTACAGGTGGCTACATACTAGAATGGCAGGTAATGTAAAGTGCAATGAAGAAAAATAATATAAATAAGAGAATAGAGAGTAACAGGGTTGGGTGGGGTAAGGGGAAGATTATCTCTAATAAGATGACATTTATGCACAAATCTGAGAGAAAAAAGCCATGGATATCTGGGAAAAGAGACTGTCAGATAGATGGAACGGTAAACACATATGCCCTGAGGGTGAAGTGTGCCTGGAGCACAAAGAAATTAGTGTGGATTGAGTGAAGTGAGCGCTGGGAAGGGAGAATACAGTGAAAGGTAAGAGTAGGCCTTCTAGGGTGGATATCATTCAGAATGAGATTGGAAGTCACTGGAGGGTGTTGTATGGAGTAGGCCTTCTAGGAAGTCACTGGAAGATTTCAAGCAGAGAAATCACAAGGGTCTCAGGCTGTTTTATGCAGAATAAATGATGAGGAAAGGGGTTGGTGTGGTAAAAAATCAGAAGGTTTTGCAGCGGTGTAGGTAAGAGATGATTGTGGTTTGGGCAGGATGGTAGTAGTGAGAGTGGTGAGTTGTCGTTGGTTTCTGTATATATTTTGAAGGCACAGCATGGGATAGTGAATGGGATTAGGGATGTGAAATAAGGAGGCATTGAAGATTGAAGGTGACTACAAGGTATTTGGTTTTGGTTAGAACAACCAAAGAAATCAGGGAGCCAGTTACTAGAATAGAGAGAAGGTTGTCCATACTCCTTCTTGGTCTATGAAGACCGATAAATAGTTCCTTTGCCTTTTTTTTTTTTTTTTAACATCCTGGAACTGAGAGAGAGAGAGAGAGAGAGAGAGGGGGGGGGGGGGCGGGGGAGGGAGAGAGAGACTCAGATGAAGAATGTAAATGGGCTGCAGAGGAAGTGGATAAGATTTAAGCCAAAACAAAACCTTTTCCGCAAGAAAACGGTATGGAGTATGTCAAGGATAAATGAGGGTAACCAAGGAGGAAAAAGAAGATACTAGAAGATTGTGTTTTGGGTAACGAAATTTCTATACTTCCTCCAGGCCACCTATTTTCAATTTGATGAAAGACCTGGGTTCAAATTCTTGCTGGAAATATGTGAGTAAGGATAGTTACAGACACCTGCTGTGCTACAGTCTCTTTGGGGAAGGAAACGGATGCTGTTTTGAGGATGAAGTGAGAAATGCAGTTTTGTTTTTCCTTTCTTATTTTAATTTTTCTCTTATGCTTTGCTTTAAGTATCAAAAAAGGAAAATTATCCTATATTGATGGTCTAATTTATCTCTAAACTTTTATATAACAAGTGGTTATTGAGAGTCATTAAATGTAGGGCATGATGGCAAGAATTGCAGCGGATTCAATAAACATACAAAATTCATTTTTCCTCCAATGATTTATAATCTAAATGTGTAGTTTACATAACTGAAAGCTCAGGACAGTATTTGATGATGATGCAAACATGATTTCTGTGAAGAATTGCTTTAAAAAAACCCAAACATTTATTGATCATGAATTATGTACTAACCGTTTTGCTAAGTGCCTTCCATGTGTTATGTTACTTAATTCTAAGAAGCAAAAGGAACACAATCCTGTAAATTAGATACTGATATTGCCCTTACGTAGACACTGAGAGGCAGGATTATTTCTCATCTGATATTGAGGAGTTTTACATTTAATGGAGTTAGTGGTAGAACTGGATTTGAATGCACAGTCTGACTTTGGTGACTAGATGCACACATTTTCACCATTTTGTTTTCCTAAGAGATTTCAGAGGCTGGAGAAATTGCTATGGATTGAAGTAGTCAAAGAAAGTCTCCTAGAAGGGGCAGGCTTGGGAACTTCTCTGAAAGATAGTCGATTAAGAAAAAGAAAGAGAAGAAAATAATCAGATTTCAGACATGGTTCCATGAGCAGTTGAGAGGATTTAATGGGTTGGCGAGCCCAAACTGTTCTGGGAACAAGGAGGAAATCTGGCTTGCCTGTTGCACTGGGGTTTTTGTTGGGTGGTAAAAGGAGGTTAAGTTGGATTAGTGAGCTGAGTGCCAGCCAAAGTGGTTCACACATCCTCTTTTTAGGTAATGGAAGACCATTGAAAGAATTTGGATATCATTTTGGAATTATATCAAATTGGGAGAGAAACGTTATGAGAGGTAGGAGATGAGAAAAACAGTGGGGAGGCCATGGCTGCAATTCAGGTAGGAGGTGATAAATCATGGACAATTTTTCGTCCTATGAATCTGTGTTTTGAAAAATAAAGCTGTTTAGCCCACCTCCTGGTCCTCCTTTCCCCTGTGTATCTCTGCATTTCTTTCTCTTTTCTTTTGAAATTCTTTTCTAGAATTATGCATTTTTAAAGAAGAAAATCACCTTGGATAGAGATCATGTGTCCTAATCTTTTTTTCTTTCCCTTTAACATGACTCTGAGCCAAGCAAAATTAAGAAACTTGCCTGAGATCGCATGGTAACAAGTGTCAAAGCCAAGACTAAAATTAAATTTGTTTTCTGACTTTCTCTTCAGCACTGTAAGTGTTATCATTCCTGTCTCCACTTTCTCCTGCCAGGACTTCAAGGAAAAGGAACTCCAGAGCTCCCAGATAATTTTCTACAGTTTTTTACCCAGGATGGTATTGGTGACCCTATTGCTTTTAGGGGATAAGGTTAATGTTCCTAGCTACTGAAACCCCCTGCAGTATCTTGATTTAGAAGAAATATATGTGTGGTCATTCATTTGACCAAAATGTGTTTGTCAGATGTGCTTGGTTTTTGCCCAGGGTTCCTGGCTCCTACAACTGTGAGAATTTCTTGTGATAAGGGCTATACGAGTGTATTTCGTTTTGCACCCCACTCAGGGGCTGGGGCTGGGGCTGCTTGCCAGCAGAATACACCATGAGGGCTGAAACTTTCAGTCTTCTCTCCAGACCTCAGCAGAGGGGAGAGGGGCTGGAAGTTGAATCAGCCAACAGCCAGTGACTTACTCAATCATGACTGCATGGTGAAGCCTCCATAGAGACCCAGAAGGGTTAGCAGAGACTCCAGGTTGGTGAACAGGTGGAGACTGGTTAAGACATGAAGCTCTACACTCTTTCTCCATACCTCACCCTGTGCATCTCTTCATCTGGGTGTTAATGCACATCCCTTATCATATCCTTTAATAAACTGGTAAACACAAGTGCTTCCTGAATTCTGTGAGCACCACTAGCAAATTAATGAACCCTGAGGAGGAGATCATTAGAATCTCCAGGCTGGAGCCAGTGGGTCGGTAGCACAGATTAGCCCAGGGCTTGTGGCTGGCATCTGAAGTGGGGTGGGGGCAGTCTTGTAGGACTCAACCCTCACCTTGTGGATGTGAGGCTACGTCTGGGTAGTATCAGAATTGAGGTGAATTCTCAGATACCTTGCTGGTTTTGTGTTTTGTCTGGGAGAACTCACCCGTGTTAGAACTGGGTCCAGGAACCTATAAAGACCAATGAGCAGAAATTATTTTTTTACATCTGTGTTCTTTGCCCCAAGAGACTCATCTAGATTTTATTATATACCAGAGTTAAACACACTGACATTCTCTAGAGAAAGCAGAGAATCACCTTTCTTGTTACCTTTCCTACTTAGCAGGGAAGGGAGGAGTTGTTACTCGCTAGAGAAACCTTTTGGCTCGATGAACTCACTGGGGAGATGTAAATGCACGGTCTGCTTTCTGGTCCATAAGGATAAATGACCTTAATATGAAATAAGTGTCTGAGAGACAGAAAAAGAGAACAAGGAAAGAGCTATGAATTCTTTCCATTCAGGAAGAGAAGCTTGGGGTGTTATTTAATCCTGTGGTCCACTAAAGAACCTAATTTTTGAGTTTCTTTGGGAGGCCTCAGCTATAAATTTCTTCATCAGCTCCTACATTTGAGATAAGAATGCAACTCCCACTGCAGTTTTATTTAAAAAAATTTTGGGGGGTGCCTGGGTGGCTCAGTTAGTGAAGTGGCTGACTTTGGCTCAGGTCATGATCTCATGGCTAGTGCGTTTGAGCCCTGGGTCGGGCTCTGTGCTGACCAGAGGGTGCCTGAAGCCTGCTTTGGATTCTGTGTCTTCCTCTCTCTCTGCCCCCCCCCCCCCCCGCCTCCTGTTCGCACTCTATCACTCTCCTTCTCTCTCAAAAATAAATAAACATTAAAAATTTTTTTAATTTTTTTTAACGGTTATTTATTTTTGAGACAGAGAGAGACAGAGCATGAGCAGGGGAGGAGCAGAGAGAGAGGGAGACACAGAATCTGAAACAGGCTCCAGGCTCTGAGCTGTCAGCACAGAGCCCGACGCGGGGCTCGAACTCACGGACCGTGAGATCATGACCTGAGCCGAAGTCAGACGCTTAACCGACCAAGCCACCCAGGCGCCCCAATAAACATTAAAATTAAAAAAAAAACACAATATTTTATTTTTCTCAGTGTTAATGGCTTTGAGCTTTACATGGAATTTTTTCATTAAAGGTTTCTCCCTAACAAGGAAATTACAGTGACTTTTAATCCAAAGCAGACAGCAGCAGTACAGAAGCCCTTGCCAAGACAGAGATGATAGGAAAAATCAATATCCCATAATTAAATCTGTTGAATTGACAGTAAAAAAAAAAAAAAGACACAGTTTTAATTTAGATATTGGCTGCCCAGAGAAGAAATATTCTGACAGCAGTAAAATAAGGGTTGGGTTTCGTTTATTTCTTAGCTAATGATGGATAGCTGCCTACCACATGCTGATCACTGTGCTGGGTTGGCGCTCAGAAATGAACAGAACAAGGTATACATAGCGTCTGCCTTCTGCTGCCACTTGATGATGATCCCTGGACTGTGTGGTCCTCGTAGGACCTGTTAACTGCTGAGTTCCTCAGGAGAAGAGTAATGTTGTGACCATAAATATTTTATGAATTAATGAACATGTTTTTCTGCAATACTTTTGTCTTTGGAATGTACCTTTACACTTTACAGTGACTTGTAAAGTAGGCAGTATCCATCAATCCTTATTTTCTTGATTGTCTTTGTCAGGAATGAGTGTTGAAGTGTCTTTCAAAGGATTTCTTTGTTCTTTTTTTAACGTTAAAGGAGATAATCATTAGTTCTTGGCTTTAAAATTTTTTCTTTTACAATTTCCCATTCTGACAACTTTTTGCCAAGATTATTAATGGATTTATAATCTCAGAAATTAAATTATTCTTACTCATATCTGTTAAGTAATGTGGTCCAAAAGGTGATGGGGTCCAAAATGGTAGCCAGTCTGAATGGGTGACTTCAAGTGATTGTCGGCTGGGTGGTCTGAGAGCTGCTGGCACAGCCCAAGGTTTTACTGTTGACTTTTCTGTGTTTGGCTAGTTCTTCACAGAGAGTTGTTGGTTTCAAGACATAGCTTTAAAACCTCAACCTTAGTACTAACCTAGTATTAACTTAGTATTAACAGTGGGAGTGATACCTATTTTTATTGAATCAGTTGTATATGGGATTGAATGCTGTGTAGAAATGTGAATTAACTGGTTATATGTTCCTGATTTTGACAAGTGATATTGTGGGGCTCATTCTATTTGCCAAGCTGGCCCACCCCTTAATCTGGTCTGATTTCAGCTGAACATGTCCTTACCTTGTTGTCTTTTGAATTGTTCCATTGGATGTTTGAATCAGGTACTATGAAATCAGACTTGGCAAAACAAAACAAACAAACAAACAAAAAACCTAGAGAAAATGCATTTTCATCTTAATTCTATATTGGTTTTCAAATGAAAACATGTAAGAGACTAATACATCAATTGGGCAAATGGGATGGGCAGGGAGGGTGGGGGTGTATCCAGACTTTTGGAGCCAGTGCTGCTCCAGGTGAAATGCTAGAGGTTTTCCTTCCTTCCTTCCTTCCTTCCTTCCTTCCTTCCTTCCTTCCTTCCGTTCTTTCGTTCATTCGTTCTTTGAAATTTTTTTTTTAATGTTTATTTACTTTTTAGAGTGGGGGAGAGAGAGAAACAGAGCGAGAGCAGGGGAGGGGCAGAGAGAGAGGGAGACACAGAATCTGAAACAGACTCCAGGCTCTGAGCTGTCAGCACAGAGCTCGACGCAGGGCTTAAACCCACGAACCATGAGATCATGACCTGAGCTGAAGTCAGACACTCAACTG
>NW_026057582.1:134467065-134518575 GCF_023721935.1 Panthera uncia
AATATATATTATATATATTTATATATAATATATATATATATTTTTTAATGTTTACTTATTTTTGAGAGAGTGTGAGCAGGAGAGGGACAGAGAGACTGGGACAGAGGAGGATCCGAAGCAAGCTCTGTGCTGACGGCAGTGAGCCTGGTGTGGGGCTTGAACTCGCGAACCATGAGATCATGACCTGAGCTGAAGTTGGACCCTCCACCGACTGAGCCACCCAGGCATCCCAAGATGCGAGAGGTTCTAAATAGCATGTGTTCTAGGCTTCTGAAAGTGTGGTGGCAACACAGTCCTTTGTAAAGTACACGGTTTCTTTGTAAGTGTTAATTTTCTTTCTTTCCTCAAGGTATAGTAGAAAACACTGTTTCTCACCCTAAATGTGCATACAGATTCCCTGGGGATCTTGTTAAGATGCAGATCCTGGGTGGGACCCAAGGTTCTGCATATCTAACAAACTCCCAGGTTGGTGGCCATACTTTGAGGAACAAGAGCATAAAGACAAGTTGGTTTAGGTTTGGACTGACCTAGGTCCAAGCGTCAATTCTGGGTAACTTACTGGATGACCAGTTTTCAAGTGCTCCTATACCTGGGCTCTGGGATGGTCAGTCCTTTAGTGACATAACATTGGATGTTGGAGGTGTTGAGGCACACCTGGTTTGGTCTTTTCTGTTCCCCTGCTCTCTAGATCATTGACTCTCTGAGTGTTTTGTGTGACCAAAATACTACGTTGATCATGTTAGCATGGACTTGATGGACTTGGCCACCCAGATTGTCTGTAGCTGTACAGCAACCATGGTCTACAGACGAAGCTGCCATCTGTTTCCCCTTCTTCCCTTCTTTTCTGTATCCAAGCGGTGTTTATTTAGAAAGCTCGGGGTGCAGTGTCCAGCTGATAGTACCCCATGCTGTTCTTATTCCTGAAGCTTCCATGTATCTCTTTACCTTTATAAATATTCTCCTCCTGCACCCATGCTGCCTCCTGTTCCTAGGATGTGCACTGAATAGTGAAGTTGCTTGCTACATTTCAAATACACTGCTTCTCTTTAGATTTCAAAGCTTGCTGTGCCAGGGGGGACGAATATTATCAAGCCCGGCATCATTCATTCAGTCTGATGGGCCCCATCTCTCCATTTATCAGCCATGGATGGATGGGGGAATTTTTGTATCATTTTATTGTCTGACTGAAGCTTGATAGATCCTCTTTAAGGAAGTGACTCACTTTTCTTCTTTCTTTCTCTGACTTGTGATGGTTTCTTTGTTCTAGGGGTCCTGGTAGTTCAGAGTCTGCTTGTCAAGGCTTCGGTTATGTCACTCGTGTCCCAGTCTCTGGCCAGGGTCATAATCCCTGTTATTAGCAGATACATAAATACGCAATTAATGTTAAAAGAATGCAATCTAGTGACATCATTTCCCTTTAGGTTGTCTAGATTTTGAGGCTACACTTTACTTAGGGTTCTGTGCCATTGCTCTTGTTCAGTGACCTCTCAGGACTGGCGCTACTGATTCACTGTTTAATAATTTCAGCCAAGATGCTTTTGCTTGGCCATATTTTCAGGAGATCAGAGGTCTTTTTTGTATTTTATTTTTTCCAAGGGAAGAAATATGTCCTACCAAAACCCACAGGTTTAAGACTTCCTGGACACAGACTGCTAATGCCTAGAAAGAGCAGGCACATAATATGTATATGTAAAGCAGTCAGAGATAAAAACAGGCAGGCTGGCGGGAGGGTACTGGCCTCACCCAAAAAGTTCAAAGTCAATGCGAAACAAGCCAAATTCTGGCCTGGTACCTTTGAAACACCTTTTAGAATTTGAGATCTAGCTGGAGGGGCACCAATTGCTCTGGTTTACCAGGGACTCAGGGGTTTCCTGGGATGTCGGATTTTCAAGTCTAAAACTGCAACATGCCTTGGGGCGCCTGGGAGTTCGGCTCAGGTCATGATCTCACAGCTTGTGAGTTTGAGCCCTCGTCGGGCTCTCTGCTGACAGCTCGGAGCCTGCTTCAGATTCTGTGTCTCCCTCTCTCTCTGCCCCTCCCCTGCTCACACTCTGTCAATCTCTCTCTCAAAAAATAATAAACATTAAAAAAATTTTTTAAAAAAAATAAAAGGAAGAATAGGAAAAACACAGAGGATTTTTAGTGAGACTAATTCGTGTAATAGTATATAGTTAATGCATGCCATTATACACTCATCCAACCCGTAGAATGTCCAACACCAAGAGTGAATCCTGATGTCATCTGTGGACTCTGGGTGATAATAATGAGTCAGTGTAGATTCATTGACCTTAACAAGCATACCATTCTGAGGGGTGAGGATGTTGGAGATAGGGGGCGCTATGCACAGGTGGAGGATATATGGGAACTCTGTGAACTTTCCACCCAGTTTTGCTGTGAGCCTAAAACTGTTTTAAAAATGAGGTCTAAGGGCTCCTGGGTGGCTCAGTCGGTTTAGTGTTTGACTTCAGCTCAGGTCACGATCTCGCGGTTTGTGAGTTCAAGCCCTGCATCGGGCTCTGTGCTGACAGCTCAGAGCCTGGAGCCTGCTTCGGATTCTGTGTCTCCCTCTCTCTCTCTGCCCCTCCTCTGCTCTCTCTCTTTCTTTCTCTCCCTCTGAAAAATAAATGAACAATAAAAAAAGTATTTAAAAATGAATAAAATAAAACTGTAACATTCCTGAACAAACCAGATGGTTGGTCACCCTATATCTAGCATTCTTAGTGCATAAAAGCATGGCCTTAAACTAGACTGTAGTTAAACTAAAACTTAAAAAAAAAAAAAAAAAAAGTGAAGACTAGTTGGGTCACATAGCTTCAACCTATTAAAACCAAGAAGAAGTTTGTTTGGTTTTTGTTGTTGTTGTTGTTGTTGTTGTTGCTGTTGTTCTTGTTTTCCCTCTGTAGGTTTGCTGTTTTCTTTTTTTTTTTTCATTTAAAATTTAAAATATAGTTTTTTAAGTTTGCAGTTTTCTTTTTTTTTTTCATTTAAAATTTAATATATTTTTTTCAAGTTTGCAGTTTTCAATGGGGGAAAATGTAGCAATGCTCACCATTTTATTCTTAATAACAAAGCAGGACTTTAAACTCTATTTGGGGGCTGACCCCTTTTCAGAAATTAGAGACACTGAATTTATTGCCAGCCAGTCATAGCTGTCCATCTGCTAATTCTCTCCACATAGAGGGAGCAGCTGTCACTTCAGAAATGCTACAGTAGATAATAAGATGGGGTGCGTTTCATCTTCAAATGCTTAAAACAAATCTCTGGGAAGAATAGCAACAGTTTCTCTGACTGCATGAATCTTTGATATTATTAACACAAAATGCCAAATGGATTTGGAGATTGGGAGCAAATGGATTTGCTTTAAAAGGAAAAGCACTCAAATTATGTGTAGTACATATTGTGATAATCTGCAATCACATAGATAGAGGAGCATCTGAAACATTAGGCATACACAGAGATACTCTCAAAATCCTAGCCATACATAGAGCCCTGAGTACAAATACAACCATGTGGGCTTCCAAATCCACACAGCCTATGGGTACAAAGGGAATGCATCGTTGTCTCCAGCCCTGGAAAACAAAATTTACCCCAAACTAACAGCTTCTGACAGTCTTACATTGGCCCAAGTTCTTCTGCAAGTTTACAAGATTATCTAATACAATTAAATAATCTCAGGTGCTCTCCACCAGCCCCTGTGCACTGTTTCACAGCCCAAAGTCCGATTAGCAATTCATAGTATTATTGCCTTGCATTTTTTCTTAGATGAATTCCTTGCTTCTTAGTCTCATTGCTTCCCCGTTTACATTTGCTCGAATCAACTGGTAATTGAAACTGACCACAGCCTCCTATTTGGGGTTCCTAGCCAAGATTATCTCTTCTGATCAACCTGAATACAGCTTCATTATTGTTCATAAGGAAAGAAAAGTAGGATGAGATGAGGAACCAATAAATATAGTGCAACACTGCTGTATATACCTGAACATTACAGATATGGATGAAGATAGAAATACAGATAAAGATGGAGATGTGCAAATGGATATAGGTATGGACATGACAGATGTAGACACGGGTAGAGATTGAGTTATATAGATACTTCTCCATGGAGATATCATTTCATTTGATCCTCAAAATAATTTTCGGAAGCAGTTTAGGCATATCTATCTATCTTTATTTCTCTCTCTATATATATATTTTTTTTCTTTTTTTTTTCCCTATGAGAATATTGACTCTCAAAGAGACACCAAATCCCCTATCTGGTGACAGAGCTGAAATTCAAGACTGGGACTTCTTAACCCAAACCCAGGGCTTATTCTGACTGCAGCACAAACTTTACTTTTTTCTGTTTTTGGAACTTGTAATCTGGAATGACTTTTTTTTGCTATGTGGTGGCCTATGAGCTTTTCCCACATAGACATTGCCTCTGTGCTTGGTCTCCATGGAGCATATGGAAAAAGAGAGTTGACATGGAATTGATGGCTACTGGACACATATAATGTCTGCATTTTCATTTATACAAACAGAAATGCTTTTAAGGGGTCTTGACTGATTTCATCAAGAGATGAATGTTACCAACAGGAAAAACAAAAACAAAAGCAAAAACAAATCCCTAGTGTTGATGCGAATCCGGGTCAAGTCAAGGAGAGTCACAGAGCAGTTAGGGTCTTGAGGATCTGGGATATTTTACTGCAAGTACCTTGATTTGAGAAAAGAAATTCATTTAAACACAGCAAATATGCTCAGGAGCAAGTCTGGGGACACCTGCTTCTTTCTGTCACTATCAGCATGAAAGATCTCCTTTATATTTTACCTCTATCCCTGGTCGCCGGGCGGAACAGATAAGCCCTATTTCTGTATGTCATGGCTGTTAAAAAGAGGAGGGGAGAAAAAATAGCAAGAAAGGAACAAAAAAGTCAGAAAGGAAGATGAAAAAACCTACCATTTCTCAAGTCAAAATATTTTAATGGCGCGATCGGGGTAAATGATTAATCTAAAGGTTTTTGGTTTCTAGTGAGCTGTAAGAGGAGGCTGACAAGCAGCAGGAAACTAATATTTAAGATAATTTCAGAAACACGAAGATGAGAAAGTGGTAAAAGAAGGAGGCTGAACCTTTTTCCTTCCACCTCCAAGATTTATTGAAAATAGTGATTAAAAAAAAAAAAGCACACACACAGAAAACATATCCGGTTCTACATTTGAAATGCTAGTGCATTTATTCATTCCAAATTATTTACTGGATACCAACTCTGACACAGTTACTATATTAAGGTTTTGATGGGAAAAAACTGACTGTTCCTGCCCCCAGGAAGCTCACAGTCCAAGGAAAGAGATGTAAAGATAACTAAAGAACAGTAAAACCTCACCCAAAATGGTTTTATGAGAACTCGGGTGAAGGGGATCTCTGGATGCTATTGCACCAAATAGGAGCAGAATGGGATGTCCTGGGGATCAGAAATTTCCCTGCAGTGCTGATCCCCTGAAAGTTGCAGGAGTGGAAAGGGATGGAGCTGTGGGGAGTCCTGGCAAAGTGACAGTAGACACAGTTGCTCAGTGGGATCTGTGACAAGTTTGATAGGTGTGGAGTATGGAAAGACCAGGGCAGCAGGGGATGTGGGGTGGGGGTGGGGAAAGGCTGATGAGGATGCTGTATTGCTTCCCCTCAATTCCTGGCATCTCTCTTGTTAGCTCTCTTGAGTAAGGAGCATCTTAGCAGGACTGCTGGGGGCTTCCCCTGAGCCTGGGGGTCTCTTGTTCATCTCTGGGGGTCTCTTTTAGGATGATCTTACCTGACAGCTCAGATTCTTAGTTTTCTTTCCTCTGAATTGCAGGCAGCACTATCTTAACCAGCTGTGTCAACTTTGTAAAGTAATGTGATACTTTCAAATGTGGACGTCTCCATTTCCCAAATGAGACGATGGATGATTCTGAGCTCATTTCTAGTGCCAGCATCCCATGATGATGTCTTTGAAAAAGATACTCTGGCTCTCTGGGTAAATGTCAAGCATTCCATGTCATTTGTATGGATAGGGAGGAAGCACAGTGATAGGAGAAAGAGCCTTATGCTTTTTTTAGAGGCAAATAGACCTGGATGTAAAGCCTAGCTGTTAGTTTTGTGATCTCGGGTCATTTATGTAATCATTTCTAAGCTTCAGTCTCTTCATTGGGATGGAATAATATCCACCTGGCAGAGTTATTGGGCCAGCTGGAAATATCGTATATAACACACCCTGCATGACAGATTGAGCTCAACTTAATTATTTGTAGAATTGAAGGTCCCAGAGCCTCGAGAAATTTATCGAATTTATTCTCTGTGGGGAACTACATTTCCCAAATTTCACCCTAAAACTGTGATAACCCAATATTAAGTCAAAAAGTCAAATATGGCTTCCAGTTCTTTCCGGGACTGTGAATAATCACAACACTTTGGGAGCTTAAATGACAGATCTGCAGATTTCTGGACATCTGCAATTGATGCCAATTGGACAGAAGTCAGAAGGACATTGGATTCATTAGTTTGTTTGTCTTGTCGAGCTTTATTTTCTCAAGTTATTTTCTTCTCAATGAGTATTTATTTGCTTGTTTATTCCTGCAGTCACAGATGCTCACTGAAAGGGGAGGATTTGAACAGACAATGGCTCTCTCCCAGTGCCCATCTCCAGCCAACAATCTACCATGCCAAAGGACTCCTGTACTACCTGAGCAGTATTGGCCGAAGTCCCAGGGTGAGTCACTTCCTTGTGCCTCTACACTCTTGGCTGGTTCCTTCCATTTTCAGGAGGCAACTTCCTTTCTGTCAAGGAAGGAAACCCAGATACCAGCCAAAGACCTGGGTGTGATAAGCTTTAAAGAGGGATGTAT
Organism: Panthera uncia; assembly: GCF_023721935.1. Taxonomy (NCBI): domain Eukaryota; kingdom Metazoa; phylum Chordata; class Mammalia; order Carnivora; family Felidae; genus Panthera; species Panthera uncia. The sequence continues at coordinate 134,473,921 of NW_026057582.1, forward strand.
TCATTTCCTAGGGCTGCCATAACAAAGTACCACAGACTGGGCGGCTTAGAACAACAGAAACACATTCTCTCAGTTTTCTGGAAGCTAGACATCTAAGATCAAGGTGTCACCAGGTCATGATATCCTGAAGGCTCTAGAAAAAAACCCTCCATTGCCCATTCCTAGCTTGCACTGATTGCCAGGAGCCCCGAATGTGGCTGGTGGCAGCTGATCTATCTCGAATTTCTGTCTCTGTCTTCATATGGCCATCTTCTTTCTGTGTGTGTCTGTGTACAGAGTTCCCTCTTCTCCTAAGGATAGCAGTCACTGGGTTAAGGTGACCTAGTTAGAGACCACCATAATAAGTATGACCTGACTACATCTGCGAAGAACTGTCTCCAAATAGGGTCACATGCATAGGTACCGAGAATTTGAGGGAGAAGATACAATTTAACCCATCATAGGGGCAAACCATTGGCTCAAACCATACTCGTTGGTGAAAGCTGTGCAAAAATCACACTTTAACCCATTTTTCTGTTTTTTCAGTTATTGGTCAAGAGAGAATATTATTTATCTATTAAGTAGTGATTGAAAGAAATCCTCTAGTTGTTAATATTCATGTTCACCTAGTATATATTCAATTCCAAAGATGATTCTGGCGCTATTCCAGGTACTTTTATACACAGGCTTTACTCCCAAGCTTATAGCAACTGCAAAATTGAAGGAAAACAGATGATAGACAGTCTGGCCCCCGATTTACTGATGGTTCCACTTACCATTTTTTTAACTTTACGATGCTGTGAAAGTGATTCACATTCAGTAGGAAGCATACTTCTAAGTTTGAATTTTGATCCTCTCCCAGGCACCTCTTTGTGTTGCTGGGCTGTGGCAGCAAGGTGCAGCTTCCAGCCTTTCAAATGATTTGGAGGATAAACAACCCATACACATACCAGAATTCTGTACCCATACAACCATTCTGGTTTTCACTTTCAGCACAGTGTTCAATGTAATTACATCAGGTAGTCAACGCTTTATTATAAAAAAGTCTTCGTGTTAGATGATTTCGCCCAATGGTAGGCTAAGGTAAGGGTTCTGAGCACATACATGCAAGATAGGTGAGGCGAAGCTACAATGTTCCTAGGTTAGATGTATTAAATGCATTTTCAGTGTGTGATATTTTCAGTTTATGATGGGTTTAACAGGTTGCAATCTCATCATAAATTGATGAAGATCTGTATTAGAGACAAGAGGCCTAGGCCCAAGATTAATGAAGGAGGCAATGGTACACAAGTAACTATAGGAAAATAATCATTTATTGACTACAAACTGTGAACATACTCTCTGCAAAAGCATGGAGGGGCATATGTCCAAATTTAGACTGCTTGCCTAACGTAAGGAACTTTTAAAATAGTGTGGATAAGCTTACAGATGGGTCAAGCAATCACCTCTACCATTAACCACTTTTTGAACATATACTATGTGATAAAAACAGTGGCACATTGGGGCACCTGGGTGGCTCAGTTGGTTGAGCATCTGACTCTTGATTTTGGCTCAGGTCATGATACCAGGGTCATGGGATCGAGGCTTGTATCGGTCTCCATATTCTCTCTCTCTTTCCCTCTGCCCCTCTCCCCAAAATACAAAAATGAAAACAGTGGTTCATTCAGTAAATATCTATTGAAATAATAGATGAATATCTAGTATAGAATCTTACTGATATCTCAAAAAAATTAAGGGGTCAAGAGACCTCCCTGAGGTCACCAGGAGGTATATAGCAGAGTTGGCATTCGGTTCTGACCTGTTTTCCACCCTGCAACCCAATCTCTCTTTATCACTTACTCTTTGAGAGAGAGGGTGTCCCCAAGACTATCCTCAGGTTCACTGATTCCCTAGAAGGACAAACAGAACTCAGAATTGCTGTCGTGCTCATAACTGTAGTTTATTACAGTGAGAGGATACAGATTAAAATCAGCAAAGGTAAAAGGTACATAGGGCAGAATCCAGGAGACAGGTGTGGATTTTCAGGTGTGTCTGCTCCCAGTAGAGTTGTATGGATAGTGCTACATTGTCCAGCAGTGGTGTGTGATAACAGGGATAGTATGCCAACCAGGGAAGCTCATCTGAACTTTGATGACCAGGGTTTCATTGAAGCTCAATTATAGCCATGGTGCCCCAGATGTCTGATCTTAGTTACTCAGTCTCCAGTCCCTTTAGAAGTCAAACTGACACTTAATGGTCCAAGACTACCACCAGAGGTCACATTGTCAGCATCAATCATCTGGCATGACCCAAGGCCCAGGTAAAGAAAGACACTCTTAACTAGCAGACTATTCCAAGAATGCCAGGGTGATCTACCAGGAGCCAACCAAGAGCCAGACCTTTCTTTGGAATGTGTAGCGTTTAAACACTTCACACTTAGTGAGCCACTACTTTACTGCAAAGAGAATAAATCATGTCCTTTTCCCTTAAGAATCCTTGTTCTACACTGGTCAAAATGTGCTATATTTTCATGCTAACCCCCCACGATCCCCATCTAAGGAAACACTTGTACCTCTGTTGTCTTCCCTCTAGAAGCAAGTTCATGGCCTGTACAGCAGAACGCCAATCTTATGAACAAGGCCTGGAAACAGTGTATTCTTTGAGAAAGAAGCCTTAGCCTCTGTGAGAGGAGACAGAGACTTACAGGGAAAGAGGTCCTTACCTGATACACAGTTAAATATACACGCGTTCAACCCATAGCAAACAGGATTCCTCTCTACTCTGACAACCTCTAATTGAAGAGCAGAACATTTATTTTACAGCATGACAGGTGAATGCCTTGTTTTAAAATATAAATAAACATTAATTAACTGTAAACACGACAGCCACAGACTTGTTTCCTGCTGGGACCATCTGAGAGGTGGGTGAGAAACAGCTGAGTACTAAATGCTATTCACAGTATTACAAAACTCTCTAATGGGCTCAGCATCACCTTTTAGTTACCCGTGAGGCTGTATTTAACCAGCTTCCTGCTGATAGCACAAGCACCGCCACTCGTCTGTACTCGGGTCTGTCCTATACGGAGAAGATTTTCATGGTGTCCAGATTGACTCTTGGGCTACATGGTTATAGATTAACTGTGACCCTGTCCAGCCTCTAGCTCCTTCCTTCCTTCCATCAGGAAGCAACTTTCTGGTGGCTAGGAGATTTAACCAGTTCCAGATGGTACTTAGGCATTTGCCTATTGGTGAATAGAATAATATGAACTCCCAGAACCAATGAGAATGTGAGATCGTGAGAGAAAGCAGTATCCTGATACTGCTGAGGGTTGCTAAAAACCAGACAGGTCATTCAGTTTATAGGCAATATGACAGTGTTTACATACAGTTTCATCCATCCATCCATCCATCCATCCATCCATCCAACCACCCATGCATCCATCCATCCATTCGCCCACCCACCCACCCACCCATCCATCCACCTATCCATCTATCTATCTATCTATCTATCTATCCATCCACCTACCCATCCACCCATCTATCCACTCATCCATCCGTCATCCATCCACCCATCCATCCATCCATCCATCCATCCACTCATCCATCTGGGCATTCATCCATGTGCCCATTCCTTTACATCATGTGTGTAATCACTGGAAAGGAAAGGGATGACCCCACCCCCTCTTTTTTTGAAGAGTCTATAGTTTACTTTATTAGAAAGTGCAGTCAGGTCTGCAAAGACACCAAGGTAGTACAAAATGGTAAAAACTGCAGCAAAAGTTCATATGAGTTGTTGTAGAAACACAAATGAGGGATTGTATCATTTTCCCTCAAGGTTATGGAAAAACTGGAGACTAGAGATGCCACTTAAACTGGGCTTAAAATATTAGTAAGGGTTTGCTTGGTTTTTATTACAGTAAGGTAGAAAAGTATTCTTTCCTCAGAGGGTCTAAGGCCTGCCTGTGATCTCTTAGATCTTATGCCTTGTGAAATTGGTGTTCTGTCAAGTTTTCAATACTTGGGATCACTGCATGGGGAAAAGGAAAGGAAACTTCTCATTAACTGGTGGCATAGACTCATCTGATAGCCCACAGATATTATAGTCTCTTTCCTATTTTCTTGAGCCTTTATTTTCTGTCTCTAATTTATGACAGGGTCATGAATTCTCTTCCAGATGTTGGATTCAAAGCCCAGACACAGTAAATATAGATATACTCACACATTGTAATACTATTCAGAGAAAAAAAATACAATAATAAACTGAAATTTGCAACAACATGGATGAATCTCAGAAGTATGTTGAGTGACATAGACTAGACACTAAAAAGTACATGCTCTATGTCTCTACTTATGTAAAGTTCAAGATCGAAGAATCAGAACATTGATTGCCTCTGTAAAGGGATTCAATAATAGGGGCCAGGAGGGAACTATTGAGGTTAGTAGAAATGTTCTGTATCTCAATTAGAGTCACTTACACCAAAACCCATTGATTAAAGACTCATTCGAGGTCTATGCATGTCACTCTAGGTACATATTTGCCTAAATACAAAAAATTAAAGATAAATAAATCAAAGCATAGTCACAGGGACTTTGAAATGCAACCAGGAAGCAAAGGGTCCTGCTTATAATGAGACCGACCAGCACACAGGCATGCAATTCAAGCCAAGGAAGAGCACGCAGCAGAGTAGAAAGCTGTAGAAGAAGATCTATTTATTAGTCAGAAAGGTCCAGCCAGAGAAAAGGCATGCAAGCAGAGAAGCCCGAAGAACAGACAGCCTCCACTGTCAGCTGGTGGGAGGCATTGAGCCCATTCCACTTTGTAGAACTCCCTACCAGAGGTAGGAGGCCTGAGGCCTAGGGGGAGACAGGCATAGCTAAGGGGAGTGGAGGAAAGCTCTCAGGCTCCATGAGGTTTCCAGAAACCCAGGCCACAGCCTCTTCCAGGCTGCTGTATTGCAGCTGGCCTGGCCCCTGTGCCACTGCAGAGAATCTGGGCTTCGGAATTAGGAGTGCTATCGATTCTCATCCTCTTGGCTCTCTCTGTAGGAGTGCATGCTGGTAAAGGGATTTCAGTGCTCTTTGAAGAGCTCATTGATTCCCACTTACAACTTAGACAAACTAGGCCGCCTTCTGCCAAGGGACAGGGTGGGCATATTTTGGTTTTATCTTTCTCTGGGGCCCAGTGGAACAGAATTTTTAGCTACTTAAATGATTTTCTTGGTCTTATACTGTCCCTCTGGCATATGTTTTGAGTTAATCAGCTTCTTTTCAGAGACAAAAGGAGAGAGCAAAAAGGGATGGCATGTGTCTTCCTAAAACCTTGTCCCCAGAGCCTCAAGATACTCTATACACACTATTGATTTTATCTCCACTTTATTCCTCAGAAGTGGCAGAAGGACAAGTGTTATTTTTGCTTATTTTCATTGATTCATGCTAAGGTACACATCTAGAATTCCCCTCTTTTCCTGTGTAAGGATGTGGTAGGGAAAAAAAAATCTTGCTGCCATAGTTGGGAAATGGGAAGGTTCTGGGTGAAAGAAATTTAAATTTGATTCCATATTCTTTTATTTAAAATTGTTCTCATTCTATCAGAATAAAGATTAAACAGTGCTTCTCTAACATACCAGAAGTCATGTCTTAGAGGTATTTTTATAGGCACAAGTACTCCACATTTAAGTGAATCGCTAACATTTCTTGCATAAATTTATGTTGAAAAGCAGATAATTTTTTCTTCTTTCTCCCTTGCTAGTATCTCTGATATACCTTTTGAGTATTACAAAGCTGGAAATCTGGATTCTCCATATGCCACAGGGAAGGCCAGTCAGATTTTTCAAAGAAGTTTGAGCCAATTCCCTATTTTTCATTTTTTTGTGAGCAAAGCTGGGAGGTGGAGTGGAGGGGAACACAGGAGGGTAGTTGCATAAACCAATGTGAAGGTGCCTCTGCCCAGAGCTGGTGGGATGGGGAGAAGGCAAGAAATGCGTGAAGACAGGACCAGATGGATGAGCCACACTGCAAGATTGTTCTCCGTGAGGGTGGGCCACAGGTAAAAACAGGCTTCAAATGAAGGCGTTGGAGACCTGTGCTTCATCCGTTCAATACATATGCTCAAGGAGAACTTGAGCAGGCCAGCAATGATCATGGCCAACGGCATTGGACACAGAGCTCAAAGCACTAGTCCCAGAAAGTAGGGGTTGCCAACCATAAAGCACAGTTCAGTCTAGGAGGCCAAGACAGCCAACAGTTCTTGAAGACAGGAATGTACATCAGGAAACTGAGGCAACCTCCTTACATGGAGTGGGTAAGCATGGTGGTAGGTCAGCATTTATACTCTGCCCCCTGGGTTTATCCAGACAACTTGGACATCTGCCATGGGTCAAAAACATTAGTCTTGGCCCCACCTTTTGGGGAAGACATGAGTCCCAGTAACACTTCTGCACTGATTGGGATTGGCACACAAAATGGGTATATTAACACTCCTGCCTTGAGAGCCTCAGTACCTGAAATTGAGTGAGGCAAACAGTAGGGGCCTCACCCATGCTGACAGGTCACTGGGACTGTGTCCAAAGGTGACAGTCAGGCTGCTGCTTCTCTCCCTTCAACCTCTAAAACTGGGGAAGGAAACAATTTTAACTCCTGAGGAACCTCCCAAGGCCTCACTGTTCAAGTGCCCTGCCAGGGTGTTAAGCTTATTGCTACTCACAGAGGGCCAGCCAATCAGAGACAGGGAGTAAAACTCAGCCAAGGTGAGGCCCCAGGGTAAGCCCGGTAGCTCAATCTTAATTTCATTAATTGACAATCTTGTTATACTTCTCTTTAAAAAAAAAAGTTTCTTTTTATTTATTTTGAGAGAGACATAGAGAGCAGGTGGGGGAGAAGCAGAGAGAGAGGGAGACAGAATCCCATGCAGGCTCTGCACTATCAGCACAGAGCCCAACACGAGGCTCGAACTCACGAACCATGAAATTGTGACCTGAATTGGTGTCAAAAGTGAGAGGCTTAAACGACTGAGCCACCCAGGCTCCCCATACTGCTCTTCATCACTGGTACATCCAATGATTTGAAATATTTTATTGTGTAAAATCTTTGGAGCCCAGAAAGATTGGAGTATGAGATAGAGCATCTCTTTTTAATGGGTGGCCATGGGCAAGCATTTAACCTCCTTCTACTTAGCAGAAGTTGAACCTCATCTGTAAGTTTGGGTGATATCTTCCTTGCGGGACTTTTATACTGACTGTAGATGTGCATAAAGTCTTACAGTGTGACTGGCACATATCAAGCAGTCTAATTAATGGCAGACATTAAATTTATTATTACTTACCAGAAGGGTGCTACATACAAAACAGAGCCACATATTAGACTATATGTTTTGACTTAATTTTTGTGGGCACTTTCAATGTAATTAAACTATCTTGGAACAAAGGACAATATAATGCATAACACTGGGATGTCAGAAAACCTCCTCTGGCATTTCATAACATGTAGTAAAGGGTCCCACTCTGGGTGGTCTCCTAACTGGTTAGTTACTGAAGCATCTCCTGAGTTTAATGTGAAATTATTCACCCCACACTAGCCATGGGAGGGGGTCAAACTGACTTGTAAGTAAAGGTTGCTTTTGCTAAGGCCATGTTGGAACTTTAGCACATAATGGCCCAATTTAAGTAGAAGTCTCTCCCTTTAAGAAAGGGAATAGAGCATAAAATCCCCTTTTCAGATAGTTGTAGGAATAAATTCTGCCCAGGCCCCCTGTGGTTAAACTCAGCCATGACTGGACATTGCTCTCTCTCAGGTGAAACACAAAGGAGAGAGCATGACTGTCAGTAAAAGGACTGGAAAATTTGGTCTTGCAAACAGGGCTCTTGGAGGACAATTGAATATGCCACCAAGATGATTTCCCTCATAGAGATGTTTGTTGCACTCAGGAGCTTGGGCTGAATGCTGTCCGCAAAATAATGTGCACAAGTTGGAATCTCCAGGGCTTCAGTGAGCCTTGCTCGGTTTAATTGGAAGCATTGCTGTTTTGGGTTTTCATCACATACCCCAGAATTTGCCTTCTCACGGCTCCAGCCTCACCTTCATTTTCCTGTGGCGTTGGCATAAATAATGCAGAGGTCTCACTGCTGGGAAGCAGGAACGAGACCCAGATGTCAGGAATGGAAAACACAGCAGCCTCAAGCTGGTGGAGCAGAGCAGTAAACACAGTCAGGGATAGGTGAGCTGTGGGGGTAAGAGTCGGCCAGGGGAGCTGTGTTTGAGATGGGGGTTAACCTCTTGCATAAGGGCCCAATTAGCTTGCTGAGGACCAGAAATGGGACTAGGGAGGGAGGGGAAAGGTGGGGAAGGCATGTGAGGAGCATAGTAATGTGGCCCCGAACAGCCTCTTTGTTGCCCGAGAAATGATAGAACTCATGTTGTGCATGAATTAAATTAACCTTGCAATTTGGCTCAGACAAGAATTCATTGGAAAAGGTACTGGGGAGATGCATATGAGTCTGATTTCAGAATCGTAATCCAATCAACACCATCCACTTTGCTGATGGAGAAAGCGAGACACCGGGGAGTGGGTTTAGCCCAGGGTGAGCAAGTTCAAAACTCACCACTCCAGCTCAAACAAAACACAACTTAATGAAAAGAAACCTCCACATCTTCATCTCTGCCTGTGTTCCTATGTTCCTTGCCTTGGGGGAAAGCACGATCCTCTTGCCTATATTCACTTAATCCAGAAATCTAGGGAGTATCCGTAACTTCTTCCTCACTTGGCCCCTAGATACATTTAGTCTCCAACTCCTGTAGAGTTTCCTTCCTCCCTCTGTCACCCGATGTCCTTTCTCTCCATACTTGAGCTGCCATAAGCTCCATACTTCTGCATTAGTGAGGGCCCTGTCACCTCTGGTGCCTGGTGTCAGTCTCTCTGGTGAACTCTTGGAGCTCCTGTTGTGGTGGTCTGACCATGCTGCTCCTCCTTGCACAAGCACTTTAACGGCTCCTTCCCTGCCTTCAGGAGAATGTCCAAACATCCCAGAGCAGTGAGCAGGGGCATCACTCACTGCCTGCTGCCCGCTTGCAGACCCCAAGGTACTGTCCTCTACAGACTTACTCTGAATGCTTGCACTTCCTCAGATCCAGGGCGGGTTCTTTCTCATTCCATTTGCTTGGATAGCTCTCGCTCAGTAGGACTCAAGGTAGGATACCCCTCCCACCAGCAAATCCTAGGACCCCTACATTGCGCATCTTCAAGACTGCTGTTCATTTGGACTCTGCAACGTGTCCTTATTTGGGTTCCCAGAGACCCCGTACTTACCTCTGCTTGCACCCTCCTCTCACCGCGAGAGGGTTTCCCGTATACCCCGGGATCATCCCAACAAAACAGCTCCTGGAAGAGGCAATATGGAAATCTAAAAAGCATTTTTGAAACATGGATTCTGGATTAGAACATGCTGGGGTTCAAATATTTACTCACATACTTAAAAGCAGTGCAAACTTGGGCGCACCTGGAGAGGTTATTCATTTTATCTGAAATTCAGTTTTCTCGGCTGCAATGGGATAATGGTAGCATCTGTTTCATCATGAGATAATCTATATTAAGTTATTAGCTCAGGATCTAAAACGTCATAAGCCTTCGATAAAATAACCATTGTTGCCTGTTGACATTGTTATTAAGGACATTGCTGTATTATATTAAAATTTTAATTTCTCCTGCCCCCAAAGCAGGCATTCAGTAAATATTTGTTGAATCCACTGAAGAATAAGCAAGATAGGACCATAGGTTAACCTGGACAGACTTCCTACTTACCTGGCACAGAATTTTACAGAAAGGAAGCATAACTGTTACTTCTTCCCATAGGAGAGAAAAACTCCCTCACCAGAAATAACTTGATAATTTAACTTGTAATTGCCCCCTATAATTTAGAAGAACACACGTTTCCTATAATTAACAAGCATTTATTTTTAGGGATATCATTTGAGCAAAAAGCTGGGCAATGTCTGCCTCTCTATTCTGAGTCTCCAGTGGCCACTAGAAGTCCCAGGGCTAAGCAGTGCTTATTCCCACAGGTGACTAAGTCTATACTTTTTCACTGACATCAGCTTCCAGAATCCGTAAGGATCAGAAAACAAAAACAAAAACAAAAAAACTCCTTACTCTGGTTGAATTCAGCATTTAAGGAGCGCCTGTCACCACATAGGCAAAGCTACTGCCTTTATGGAGAAATCTGTTGCTAAGACACAGTCTTCATTTGTTTGCACACTTTTCATAAGAATGGTGGGCATTTAATTCACAGAGAGACATTGAGGTGTAAGAGATAAAGGTTGGTGGCAAGCTTATTCTGGCAGAAGATTAAACCTCCAACAAGTCTATTGGTTCCTTTAGGCTAGAGGCTTTCAAAGCATGGGCTTGGGACCCAGGTATCAGCACTACCAGGAATTGCTAAAAATGCGAATTCCCAGGCCTGCTCCAATCTTAACTGGAATCTCACAATTGCTGCTGAGTGGTTTACAGTCTGAACTTTGGCAAGTCTTCTACGTCATTCTGACACTCAACAACATGTGAGATCACTGCTCTAAACCCTTGACAGGAACAGTGGTTTTCAACCCTGCCTGCACATTAGAATCACCTGGAAAACTGAAAAATATCCCATAGCCCTGGTTGTCACTGCAGACCAATTAAATAAAAATTTCTGGAGGTGGGCTCCAGGCATTGATATTTTTATAATCTCAGGAGATTTTAATGCAGGGACAGGATGGAGAAACACTGACCCATTGATGGAGATGTATTTGTTGGAAATGACAGAATCTTGCTCAAAGTAACCCAAGTAGTAAGATAGTTTTGGAGGAAAGAAGTCCCTTAATCTTACAGGAACTAGAAAGCACCAAAAGTCTGGACAGTTCTTCTTCCCATCTCTCATGTTTCTCTTTCTACTGCCACATTTTCTGTTTTCTTCTTTTCTCTGTGCATTTGCCTAACTCCACCCCTCTTTAGGGAACAACTTATTCTGCTCCATCACTGTTTCCATGCTTTCATTGTGTGTCTTGTGTGTGGTTTGACTTGTCATTGGACCGACTCCCTCTTCCCAGATCTGCTTATCACCCTCTCTGGCTTTGGCACCCACAGCTCAGTGATATGTGGAAGCTGGGGAGATTTATTTTCTCAGAAGACATCAACCTGAAACAAGAATAAAGGATTCCACATAAAGAAAAATAAAATTCTTTTCTTGTTTTATTGGAGAGAAAAAATACTTAGGAAATACTTTTCTTTTTTTTTTTTAATGTTTTTTAAAGTTTATTTATTTTTGAGACGGAGAGAGATAGAGCACAAGTGGGGGAGGGGCAGAGAGAGAGAAAGACACAGAATCCAAAGCAGGCTCCAGGCTTGGAGCTGTCAGCACAGAGCCCGACTCGGGGCTCAAACTCACCAACTGTGAGATCATGACCTGAGCCAAAGTTGGATGGTTAACCGACTGAGCCACCCAGGTACCCCAAGAAATACTTTTTCTGCTAACAGGGAATTTACAGTGTGAATGTATTATTGACAATTAAGAGAAAGAGGGGGAGGACAGGAAGGTGAACATACAGAACGGTTTTAAGTCCTTTAGTCCTTAAAACCCTCAGCTCATAGATCCTTGGTCTGTCCCCAAACCTGCCTTCTGGCTCCCGATCAAGTCCGTGCTCCTTGTCCGGCAATAACCTTGTTTCCAGAAAATCAATCCTGACGCTGCTGATTCTTCTCTGCTTCTGTGACCCACCAACAAAGCAGCATGGCTTATGAGCTCTAACCTGCCATTGGAATGTTAGTCTTCATCTTCTCCTATCATGAGTAAGCAGACCATTAACTCACTTGTCCCTTTATTTTTCTTTGACATGTGTGTTTGTTTATGGCCCCATCCATGTACCGCGAGTGTCCTGGGCTGCATTCCTGCTGTCAACTTCCTGTTCAGTGAACTTGAAGGCTTTATCACATACCAGAAAAGCATCATCTAGTCTAACTTCTCAACCAACAACATCGCTGGTATTCATTCATTTGGCTTCTGCTGAAACATTTTCAGAGAATGGAAATTTTTAAAGCTGTGACACAGCATATTAAGACAGCGATAACCATAGAGTTATTTCTTGCCAGTAATAGATATTCAACAAGTGTTGAGTTTAACATAGAGCTGGAGTCTATGTCCACATTATCCTTCCTTTTGCCTTTGCGTGCTCTTTGAAATGATAGCAAGTACATTTATTCATGTCCCAACTGGGAGAATTTGGAAATTTGTGGGACTCCTATCCAGACACCGTTAAGCCTTCTTTTTTTCTGGGATAAGCATCTCCAGTGTCTTCAGCTGTTATTTGTTCACAAACATTCCCCTTTTTCTGGGCTTTCTGGTTCCTCTTTATTAAGGTGTCCTGGCTTGTTCTAAAATGCCACACTCAGAAATAAAAAACACGATATTAGATAAAAATTGACCAGTATGAGGTACATTGGATGGATTGTTGTCTTAATTTATGAGCACTTTACTTCTCCAGAAGCAATTTATGATTAGATTAATTTTTGGCATCTGCAGCCTCTGATTTATTTTGAGCAAACTGCCAGCCCAAACTTCTGGTTCTCTCATTCAAAATCTACCTCTTAGCTAAATGTGTCTACCTTTCACTTTGACCACTGTTTGAATCCAATTGTAGGGCATTACATTCATTCCAATTTAAGTATTTCTATTTTTGCTAATTCTGCTCTTTTGTCACTTACAATTTCCACTCTTGTTTCTTCTCCTATCAATTCTCCTCGATTCTGCATCAATATTAAATTTGAAAACACCTTAAATTACCTACTCAGTGTCCTTAACTTAGTATGCAAAGGCTACATTTCTAGCAACTAAGGAACAAATGTGAAGAAATACCTCCTTAAAAGGACTTCTGTCTCCTTGAAACAGAAAATGTGTAGGTGTCATCTGTTAATTTTTAAGCACACAGATCACAGTTGTGCAGCTTGATAAATCATCACAAAATGCACCCACCATGTAACCACCAGCTAAATCAAGAAAAAGAACATGTCCAGCAACCCAGAGACGTCAAATAATAATATCTAGCCCCCCAAAACAAACACTACCCTCATTTACACCGCAATATTAGTTTTGCCTGTTTCTGAACGTCATAGAAAGGAAATCCTTACATGCACTGTTTTGTGTCTAGCCTGCTTTTTTATTCTCAGTGTTGGATAGTATTCTATTGAATGGTTGTACCATAATTAATTAATCCATTGTACAGTTTACAGTTTTAAGCTAGTAAAAATAGTACTGCTATTTACATTCTTGATTATCTTCTGATGCTCAGTGTATCCATTTCTGTTGGGGGGGGAGGTTAGAATATGCGCATGTTCAACTTTCGAAGACTCTCCCAAGTTGTTTTCCAAAGGAATGGTATCTTTTTAGAGTCCGCAAACTGGGTTTGAGCATTCTACTTCTTCCATATCGTGGTCACCACTTAACGTTGTCTGTCTTCATGATATTAGCAGTCCAGAAAACCCCTTAGAAGCAGTGGCATCTCATTGTGATATGTAAATTATATTTTCTTGATATTAATGCAGCTGAGGGCACTTTCATTTGCTTAATAGCCATTTGGACATTTTGTCTTGTGAAATGTCAATTGAAGATTTTTGCCCAGTTTTTAATTTTTTTACATTTATTCATTTTTGAGAGAGAGGCAGAGCATGAGCAGGGGAAGGGCAGAATGAGAGGGAGACACAGAATCTGAAGCAGGCTCTAGGCTTTGTCGGCAGAGCCCAATCAGGGCTCAAACCTGTGACCTGTGAGAAAATGACCAGAGCCTAAGTCCAACGCTTTTAACCAACTGAATCATCCAAGCGCCTGTGTTTTTCCCATTTAAAAAAATTCAGTTGCCTCTCTTTTTCTTGTTGATGTACAGAAATGCATGTGTGTGCCAGATATATTTTTTGCAAATAGGTTATTTCACTTTTTGGTTTGCCTTTTCACATTTTTCATAGCATATTTATTTATTTTATTTAAAAAATTTTTTTTAATGTTTATTCATTTTTTTGAGAGAGGGGTGGGGGGAGGGGCAGAGATGGGGAGACACAGAATCCAAGCAGGCTGCAGGCTCTGAGCTCTCAGCACAGAGCCCAGTGCAGAGCTTGAACTCCCAAACTGCGAGATCATGACCTGAGCCCCGATGCTCAGCTGACTGAGCCACCCAGGCACCCCTTTCATATGAACAGAAGTTCTTAATGGACTATATCTAATTTTAAATATTTCAATTTAGGTGTATTCCTTGTTTGAGTCCTCAAAAAAACTGTATTTCAACTCCAAGGTTGTACATGGTAGTCTATGTGGTTACCCCCAGGTAGCTGTGTTATTTCATCTCTCATATTAAGATTTGCCACATGTGTAGAATTTATTTTTTAACATATTATGAGGTAGGGATATGCATTTATTTTTATTTTCTACATTGTTTACACTGGACCATAAGTCTTCCAAGGCCATCATTTCCCCACTGTGCTACAGTATCAACTTCATCATAAGTCAAGCGACCATATATGGGAGTCCCTTTCTGGAATATCTGTTTTTCTCCACTGATTGATTTGTGTATTCTTTTATCAATAATACTGTGTACGAAATACTATAACTTCAAAATAAGTTTTGATATCTTTACATAATTTGTCCAGTTTTTTCATTTGTTGAGATTGCCTCAATCATTCTTGGCTCTTTGCACTTCTATTTTGGTTTGGGATTAGCTTGTAGGTTTCCACAAAATAAAAAAAAAAACAAAACAACAACACAAACCAAAACAAACTAAACCAAACCACACCAAACCAAAACACCTTCTGTGGGTTTTGACTGAGATTGAATTGGACCTGTAGACATACATTCGCTGAGATGGAAAATTTTCATTTTTCTCAACAATGTGTCTTACACATCTTTAAAGCTATTTTTATGAATTTGGTGCTTTGATGCTATTTTAAGTACTATTTTTAAAGACTTTCTTTTTAAATAATCTCTACACCCAATGTGAAGCTCTAAGTTACAACCCTGAGATCAAGAGTCGCATGTTCCACCGACTGAGCCAGCCAGGTGCCCCTTAGTGATATTTTTTTCAAGCAGGCTTCATGCCCAGTGCAGAACCCAATGTGGGGCTTGAACTCATGACCCTGAGATCAAGACCTGAGCTGAGATCAAGAGTCAGAGGCTTAAATGAATAAGCCATTCAGGCGCCCCAATACTATTTTTAAATTTAGATTTTTATACTGATAGTGTATGTAAGTAGACTTGACTCTTAGATATTGACATTCTAACCTGTGATTTTGTATGCACATACGGATTTTTGATATTCTACATTTTACAATCTTTATGTAGGAAAATAAAGACACCGCTATTTACTCCTTTTAAATATTACACCTTTTATTTTTTTCTCTTAGATTTATTTTTCTCTTTTCTCCATTGTATCAAGTACAACTGATGGTCAACGCCAGGTCCATTTCTGATTTCAGGGAAGAAACATTTCATTAATTTCATTAAATTATACTACAGCATACAGGAACCTCATAGTGTCTGTTCATTATTATTTCAGAATTGTTACAAACAAGTGACTGCTGTGCCCATCCTACTCATCCTCTTTCAAACATGAGTGTTTATTGGGAGTAATGTTTCCTCACTCCACCATTGTATGTAGGTGGGTGGAAGGCGGATGATTGACCTTTTTAGTTCCTGGATCAGGAGGAGGCACGTATGGGGTCTGGAAACCATCATGGGAGTTCGTACTGAGGTCTGATACTGTGATAGGATGGGTGTTGAAGAAGTCTTCCTTGGGAAGAAGATGAGTATATTTTATATGTGGGAATAAATATTCAGATTAAGAATACAAATTATTGTAGCAGTCAACTTTTGTGGGAAAATAAGTGCTCCAAAACTTAGTGTCTTAAACAAAAACTATGTGTTATTTCTAATGATACTGCATGAGAATCATCCAGGTAAACTGGGTGGTTCTTTGGGTCTGAGCCAGCATGGCCAGGGCTGGAAGTTCTCAAATGGATTTATTTACACTTCTAGTGGTGGCCTTTACCAATACAGCTCTTGCCAAAATCACCCAATGATCCTCATGTGACTGGTTCTGCTATGTAAACAGTATTCTACCTGAGAAAGTTGACACTTAAAAGATTTAAAAGGCCAGTATAACTGACCTAGATTTTCCCCTGCTTTGGCCATTGTAGGTCTTCTGTGATTTTCATGGCCACTCTCAAAAGAAGAATGTATTCCTTTATGGTTGTAGCATCAAGGAGACCTTGTGGCAAGCAGAGTCCGCTATGGGCACATCTACTGTCTTGGAAGATGTCGGCTACAGGGTAAGTCACTGGGGAGAATGACACAAAACATTTTGTGTCCACGTTCTTGCCTTTGAGACACACGCTCCACCCATTTTTCCCCCTAAATAAGCATTTTGATTATTTTAACTCTAGGGTTATAATACAAGCAGGTTGGAGGCATGTGTAACCCCTCTACACTTTTGATGCATAATGGCTGTACTACCTGGTGGCTCCGCTTTGTTTTCTATATGATATGATACAGTGCAAAGGGCATGAGAATCGGAGACAGGAAACCTCATTTTAATGCCTGGCTTTACAATTATTAACTGTGTGCTGAGGAGTCATTAACATCACCTCTCTGAACCACCATTTGTCACCTGGGAAGTGGGGACAGTGAAAATACTGCCTCTGTTTCATGTTTATGAGAGCAGCAAAATGATGCTGAATACAAAAGGATCTTAAATTAGTATGAAGGAATGCAAAAATGCAAGACATTAGACCATCCACGTGCCCTGTGTGAACATGCTCTGAAAAGCAGAGCAGTGATCCACTACTCCTATATAGTGGATATATTTTATAAGTAGCTAATTCTATTTTTTTTCTGGGTTCCAGTGGATAGAGCTCAACTCTTCCTCCACTGAACTAAAGAGGAAGCTAAGGAGGGGTAAAGAACAAAGGACTTCTTCCTGTCAGCATAAAGGGAATCAGGATAGAAGGAGATGAGGCAACATTGTCCAAACACAAAATAAAAACTGGCCTTTGTTTCAAATGTAAATGGAAAAAGAAGAAAAATTATTGAATTCGAAGAACCTACAGTTCTCCTGTGTCTTTCTCCTTTACTTTCACATGGGACACTTCATTTCTGACACTTCTGGTCTCCAGATATGTGGCGATTTCACCCCACCAGACACTTCTGAGACACCAACTGGGTGTGTTACAATTTAACCCTACCCAGAGACAGCGTCACATCCCTCAGGTTAAGGACTCATCCCACAAGACTGCTTCCTACTTCAGATGTCGATCACAAGGAGTCATTCCCGGGTTACCCACAACTTCTGTCTGACTTAGCTATGAGTTGGAGGGATCCGTGATCTTCCCCCCTGCATTGAATTCAGTTATTTTCTAGAGTGGCTCACAGAACTCAGGGAAGCACTTAAACTTATATTTACCAGTTTGTTAAAGGGTCTGATAAAGGACATGGATGTTAGCCAGATAGATAAGAGATACATAGGGTGAAGACTGGGAGGGTCCCACGTACAAGGTCTTCTGTTCCTGTGGAGTTAGGGGGAGGGTATCATCCTCTTGGTATGTGGATGTGTTCACCAAATTGGAAGCTTTCTGAACCCCATACTGTTGGGATTTTATGGAGACTTCTTAATGTAGTTGTGATCAATTATTAACTCATTTCCAGCCCCTCTCCCCACTCTAAAGGAGTGGGGATAGCCTGATCCAGGACCTCACCCAGAATCACCTCATTAGAACAAAAGATGCTTCTAATGCTCTTATCACTTAAGAATTTACAGGGGTATTAGGAGCTCCATGTCAAGGACTGGGGATGAAGAACAAAAACATATTTTCTACGATAAGTCACAACATCACAATTATCATGGTACCTACCTCTTCCAAATTCTTTATTATTCTGGATATATGAATTTACTATAAAAAATAGCTTTATTCCCTGGGTTAATGAGTACTAAAAGAGATCAAAATCCACCAAACTACTATTTCACCTCAAAATAACTCCCCTTCTCCCTTAGTTTCTCTTCACTCTCTCCCTCCATGTCCTCTAGAAACATGAGTACTACTGATCAGTAGATAGTTCCCCAAAATGATTAGAGCAGAACCAACGAGTTATCTTTAGTTTCCTTTTACTCTAAGTCCCAACCACAATAAAGGGGATTTTGATACAGAATTAGAATCTGGAAGGAAGGAAGGAAGGTAGGATGGAAGGAAGGTAGGAAGGAAGGAAGGAAGGAAGGAAGGAAGGAAGGGACAGGAGAAAGGGCAGGAGACAGGGAGAAAGGGAGGGAGGAAGGAAGGAAAGAAATTAATTCTGGTACTGAGAAGTTCCACAACCAAAGTGAAAATTTCACTGGATGGGATCATTCAGCAGATATGTGATGGCAGGAGAATCAATCACTAAACTTGAAGGTCAATCCAAAATTACTAAATTTAAATTATGGAGAAAAAAAATTGAAGAAAATTCAGTAGCCTTAGAGATCTGCAGGATAGTATAAACAGCATAATACTGAATCGAATAATTAACCAGGAAAATATAATGAATGAAAGTGAATGTATATACCCCAATATATAAGCAAAAATTAACAGAATTGAGAGAAGAAATTTAAAAATCCAAAGATAATAGTTGGATATTTTAGTACTCTTTTCTCAGTAAGAAATAGAACAATCAAACAGAAAATTAGTAATTTTCTGATCTGATTGATACATATGTAACAATTCTCAAAACAGAAAAATATACATTGTTTTTGAGTACACATCAAAATTATCCTAGGTAGACCATATGCTAGCCTATGAATCAAGTCTCAGTATATTTTTAAAGCACTGCAACCATCCAGGTATGTTCACTTACCATGGCAGAATTAAATTATAAATCAACTTTTGTAAGATTCTAGGGTCTCTCGGGATATGAGGAAATTAAACAATATACTCCAAAATAACTCATGGGCCAAAGAAGAAATCAGAAGGGAAATTAGGATATGTCCTAAACTGAATAAAAACAGAAACACAGCATATCAAAATTTCTGGTATGCAACTAAACTAGTGCTTAGAGAAAAAGTTGGAGGCACCTGGGTGGCTCAGTTGGATAAGCATCTGACTTTGGCTCAGGTCATGATCTCACAGTCCGTGAGTTCAAGCCCCGCGTCCGGCTCTGTGCTGACAGCTCAGAGCCTGGAGCCTGCTTCAGATTCTGTGTCTCCCTGTCTCTGCCTCTCCCCTGCTCATGCTCTGTCTCTCTCTGTCTCAGAAATAAATAATAAAAACATTTAAAAAAATAAAAAAAATTAAAAGTTGCAGTTTTTTTTTTATGTTTATTTATTTTTGAGAGAGACAGAGTGTGAGCAGGGGAGGGGCAGAGAGAGAGAGGGAGACAGAATCTGAAGCAGGCTTCAGGCTCTGAGCTATCAGCACAGAGTGGGGCTCGAACTCACAAACCATGAAATCATGACCTGAGCCAAAGTGGGATGCTTAACTGACTGAGCCACTCAGTTGCCCCAAAAAGTTGTAGCTTTAAATGCTTATATTAGAAATGTGGAGTGATCTAAAATTGGTAATTTAATCTTTCACCTCTGGAACGAAGAAAAATAAGAACAAATCAAACTCAAGGCAAGAATAAGAAAAAAAAGAAAGAAAAACCCAAAATGGAAGTGAATGAAATAGAAAACATACAATGGGTAGAGGATCCATGAATACATGTTTGGTTTCTTGAATAGTCAACAAAATGATAATCCTTTAGTTAGACTCATGAAAGAAGACACAAGTTACCAAAATCAGGAATGAAAGGGGGCATCGCAACATACGTTCCAAAATGTAAAAGAGTATTATTAACAATCACATGCCAAAAAATGGATAAATTTTTAGGACAAAAATTACCAAAACTAACTAAAAAAGACATATAAAATCTGATAGGGCCTATTTTAAGTAAATAAGTTATATTACTGATTAAAAATCTCCGCACAAATAAAATATGGCCTCAATGGGTTTGTTGGTGACTTCTGTTAAACTCCTAAGATATAAATAGTAATAATTATTAACGAATTAGTTTTAAAAAATAGTGGAAAAAGACTTCTCAACTCGTTTTATGAGAGCTTTACTATTTTGACACCAAAGCCAGAAAAGATGTCACAAGGAAAGTCAACATCTGTCAACAAACACCTATCCAAAATCCTTCACAAAATATTAAGTCAAATCCAGAAGCATATAAAAATCATCATTCACTGTGATAATGTGGGGTTTAGCTCATGAATGCAAGGTTACCTCACCTTAAAAAATCAAATACTGTTCTATTCCCTGTAAATAAACAATGCAAAACTACATCATTATCTCAGTGATGTGGAGAAAAACATTTAAAAAAATTAAACATCCATTCAAAACAGAATCTCACAATGGACAAGGAATATAAAGGGAATTCTTCAACCTGAAATTGAGCATAAAAAAAAAAAAGTCCTGTAGTTACCATCATGCCTAATGGTGAAAGATTAAATGCTTTTTCTGGAAGATCGGGAATAAGGCAAGAATATTTGCTCTCACCATTTCTGTTCAACATTTTACTATGTATTCTAACTAGTACAATAAGACAAGAATAGTAAAGAGAAGTGTGTGTGTGTGTGTGTGTGTGTGTGTATACACATATATATTTTTTTAATATATATATATTAATTTTAGTTTTTAAATTTACAGCCAAATTAGTGTATAGTGCAACAATGATTTCAGGAGTATATTCCTTAATACCCCTTGCCCATTTAGCCCATCCCCCCTCCAATAACCCCTCCCATAGCCCTCAGTTTGTTCTCCATATTTATGAGTCTCTTATGCTTTGTCTCACTCCCTGTTTTTATATTATTTTTGCTTCCTTTCCCTTACGTTCATCTGTTTTGTCTCTTTAAGTCCTCATATGAATGAAGTCATATGATTTTTGTCTTTCTCTGACTAATGTCACTTAGCATAATACCCTCCAGTTCCATCCACGTAGTTGCAAATGGCAATATTTCATTCTTTTTGATTGCCAAGTCACACTCCATTGTATATATATACCACATCTTCTTTATCCATTCATCCATCAATGGACATTTGGGCTCTTTCCACACTTTGGCTATTGTTGATAGTGCTACTATAAACATTGGGGTGCATGTGTCCCTTCCAAACAGCACTCCTGTATCCCTTGGATAAATACCTAGTAGTGCAATTGGTGGGTCGTAGGGTAGTTCTATTTTTAGTTTTTTGAGGAACCTCCATACTATTTTCTAGAGTGACTGCACCAGCTTGTGTTCCTACCAACAATGCAAAAGAGATCCTCTTTCTCCACGTCTTTATCAACAACTGTTGTTGCCTGAGTTGTTAATGTTAGCCATTCTGACAGGTGTCAGGGGGTATCTCATTGTGGTTTTGATTTGTATTTCCCTGATGATGAGTGATGTTGAGCATTTTTTCACGTGTCAGTTGACCATCTGGATGTCTTCTTTGGAGAAGTATCTATTCATGTCCTTTGCCCATTTCTTCATTGGATTATTTGATTTTTGGGTGTTGAGTTTGATAAGTTCTTTATAGATTTGGAATACTAACCCTTTATCTGATATGTCATTTGCAAATATCTTCTCCCATTCTGTTGGTTGCCTTTTAGTTCTGCCATAAAGAGAAGTATATTGGGAAAAAAGAGGAACTGTTTTTACTCAAAGTATAGTATCATAGGTAGAATATTCTAAGAATTTTACAAAATAAAGTACTGGAGTTAATATGCAAGTTTAGCAAGGTAGCAAAATGCATGATCAATGATAAAATTCATCCTATTTCTATATACTAGCAATGAGTAATCCAGAGATGAAATTAAGGAAAAAATCCATTTGCAAAAGTTTCTAAAAGATTAAGTCAATTAGAAGTAAATTAAACAGGGGCGCCTGGGTAGCTCAGTCAGTTAGGTGTCTGACTCTTGATTTTGGTTCACATCATGATCTCACTGTTCATGAGTTCGAGCCCTGAGTCAGACTCTGTGCTGACAGTGTGGAGCCTGCTTGGTGTTCTCTCTCTCCCTCTCTCACTACCCCTACCTTACTTTCTCTGCCATCTCTCAAAAATAAATAAATAAACTTTAAAAGTTTAAAAACAGAAAGAAATTAAATAAAAAGTGCATTATGTGTACACTGAAAACCACAAAACATTGTTTAGAGGAATTAGAGGTGACCTGAACAAATGGAGAAGTGTACCACGTTCATGGATTGGAAAACTCAATGATCATCAGATGGCCACTCTCCCCAAATTTTTCTATAGAGTCAGTACATTTCTTATCAAAATCTTAGGAGGCTTTTTTGTTGATATTGAGAAGATAATCTTATGACTTATGTGGAAATACACAAGAGTATGAATAGCCAAAGAAACTTTAAAAGAGAAGAAAAAAGTTACAGGATTTACTCTACATGATTTGAAGACTTTAAATTTCAAAACTAAAAAGCTACAGTCATCATGAACGTCTTTTGTTGGCATCAGGATAGACCTATAGATCAGTAGAACAGAATAGAGGGAAAATAAATACACATAGAAATACTCACACATTTGTAGCAATTGATTTCCTGCAAAGATGCCAAAGCACTTCAGTACAGCAGGGAGGAAGGACAGACTGTCTATCAAACAGTGCTGAAACAATTGGGTAGCCACAAGGCAAAATATGAATTTAGATATTTACTTAACACCATACACAAAATGTAACTTAAAATAGATCATACACCTAAATGTAAGGACAAAACAATAAAACTTACAGAATGCAACCTACTAGAAAATCTTTGTATTTTGTCTGCTTTGATTAGTCAAAGCTATCTTCCATAGAACTCCACACAACACAAACTGTAAAACAAAAAGTTGATAAATTGAGCTTTGTCAAACTTAAAGAATTTTACTCTTTAAAAGTCCCCTTATAAGTAAGTGGAAGACCAACCATACACTGGGAAAAATATTTGCCAATCAAGTAACTGATAACAGACATATATCCAGAATGTGCAATTTTTTACAAGTCAATAATAAGAAAATAAACACACACATAAAAAACCCCAAAAATTATTCTTGAATATGTCAACAAAAACAATGTATGCATGGTTAATATTAACAATATTATCATTCATCAGGTAATTGTAAATTAAAACGATAATGGGATAACACCACACAATCACTAGAATGGTTATAATAAAAAAGACAAAATATCAAGTGTTGGGGAAAGGTGTTTTAGAAACTGGAATCCTCATTTATTATTGGTGGAAGTGTAAAATGGTGTGGCCAATTTGGAAAACACTTTGACAGTTTCTTCAAAGTGAAACACACCTTTAATGCACAGCCTAGCAACGCCATTCCTCTGTATCCACCCAAGAGAAGTGAAAACACTTGTCCACAAAAATGGACATACTTCTCATAGTATGTGGACTATGGACTTCTCATAGAAGTACCATTACACAATATCCCCAAACTGGTAACAATGCAAACATGTCCGCCAACTTGTGAATGGATACACAGAACATGGAATCTTCAGACAGAGTATGTTCATACAATGGAAACTTATCCACCAATGAAAAGGGACAAACTACTGATGCATGCAACAACATACACTTAAAAAAGAAGTCAGAAACTAACACAAGATGTATGGTTTAATTTGTATGAAATTTCTGAAAAAGGCAAAAATTATAGTGTTAAAAAGCAGATCAGGGGTTGCCTAGGGAAGGACTGACTGGAAGTGAGCATGAAAGACATGTTTGTATGGTGATGAAAATGTTCCCAAGCTGGACTGTGGTGAGGACTGCAAAATATATGCATTTCCTAGGGGTGCCTGGGTGGCTCAGTTGATTAAGCGTCTGACTTCGGCTCAGGTCATGATCTCACAGTTGGTGAGTTTGAGCCCCGCATGGGGTTCTGTGCTGACACCTTGGAGCCTGGAGCCTGCCTCCAATTCTGTGTGTGTGTCTCTCTCTCTGCCCTTCCCCAGTTCATGCTCTGTCTTTCTCTCTCTCTCTCAAAAATAAATAAGCAATTAAAACTATATACATTTCCTAAAAATCATCAAACTGTTCACTTACTTCAATAAAGCTGATATCAATAACGTGTGTTATTAAAAGTAAAAATTTATTGGGGCACCTGGGTGGCTTAGTTGCTTGAGTGTCTGACTTCAGCTCAGGTCACGATTTCATGGTCCATGAGTTCGAGCCCAGCATCGGGCTCTGTGCTGTCAGTGTGGAGCCTGCTTGGGGTTCTCTCTGTCCTTCTGTCTCTGCCCCTCCCCTCCTTATGTTCTCTCTCTCTTTCTCTTTCCCTGTCTCAAAATAAATAAACTTAAAATAAAAAAGAAGTATGAAGAAATAGAATGACATGAATTCTGTGACAATTAAAACTTGAGCCTTAAAGAATTTTAACTGCCTATTGTGGATCACAGTGAACTGAGGAGAGGTGGATGGAATCAGTTCTTTGGCAGTCCTGCCTGGGAAGTGTCTCTTGTTAGTGACATTTCCTGGCCTTGGTCTTCCTCATAAATTTCCAGTTTTGAGGAGTGGCAAAGATAACAACTGTGGATACTACTTCTATAGTAATGAGCATGTGCCAGGCACTGTTCAAAGCACCCTGTATACGTTCATTCATTTAATCTTCCCAACTACTGCATCTTCTAGAATGGTGCACGGCAATAGGATATGCTTAACCAATGTTTGTGAAATGAATAGGTACTTTTAATAGCATCCCATTTCATATATGAGGAAGGAGGTTGCAGAAATGCGGTAAAATGTCTAAAGGTCATATAGTTAGCAAGAGCTGGGATTAGGACCCAGGTGACTCAGCACCAGACCACACCTCAGATTCTGACCTTAGTGATCTTCTAAAGCATGTGTTCTATGAGACAGAAACAAAAACCTGAGTCAAACTACTCTGCAGAATGAAGAGGGAGTAAGTCCTTGTTGGACACTTGGTAGGCGGGGATTATCTAAGTTAAGAGAAGGGAAATATACAAGGTAAAGAGAGGTTTTAAAAGCTGGTTTTGTTTTTTTTTTCCAATCATGGAAGTTTGAATATTGGAGCAGAGTGACCCTTCCTTTCCTCTAAACCTCTGAAGAGCATAGTAACAACACTGCATGGTTACTGAGGCTTCTCTTGACTTTACTGCTTCACTCAAGGTAGAAGCTGTTCTTACCCCTCCCCCTTCTGTGATGACAAAAATGAGGGTTAGCGGACTTAAAGGACCTTCTCCATGTCAAATCGTGTAGTGTGAATCCAGAATTCATACTTTTGACTCCTTGTCCCAGCTATGCCCTTGCCACATGCTTAAGTCAGAGAAAAGAGAAGACGTCTGAGTTCTGTAGAGGTGATCATGGGGAACCGGCACCCCACAGAGGGCTTCTCCCTGGAAATGAGCTGGGAGCTAAGAACTGTCTAGTGGGTTCATAGTCAGCATATCTTTGAAAGTTCTATCTTCTGTGAATTTAGGAAACCAGGCAGGACTTGGAAGAGTCAG
Source organism: Panthera uncia (assembly GCF_023721935.1). NCBI lineage: Eukaryota > Metazoa > Chordata > Mammalia > Carnivora > Felidae > Panthera > Panthera uncia. The sequence goes on from NW_026057582.1 coordinate 134,499,380, forward strand.
CAGAAAGCAGATGAATTGAAATGCAGCTCAAGCTTTTACAATGTTCCCCCAAACCAGAATTAATGATTCAGGACCACCTCTTCCCCCATCGGCTGAGGTGCTCTAGACCCAGCTGCTCTAAGACAAATGGGATTCAGTGTCTACGGGGATGCAGAATACTCATTCTCGGGGCTGTTTCTTGTCTAGTCTTTAAGTCCCTGCTAGGTTTATGTTGAGACCATGCTAAATGCCAGCTCCTGAACCATGTTGTGTATGTATATTATGTCATTCGTTCCTTGTATTTCTTTTTTTTTTTTTAATTTTTTTTTCAACGTTTTTTATTTATTTTTGCGACAGAGAGAGACAGAGCATGAACGGGGGAGGGGCAGAGAGAGAGGGAGACACAGAATCTGAAACAGGCTCCAGGCTCCGAGCCATCAGCCCAGAGCCCGACGCGGGGCTCGAACTCACGGACCGCGAGATCGTGACCTGGCTGAAGTCGGACGCTTAACCGACTGCGCCACCCAGGCGCCCCTGTTTCTTGTATTTCTTTACGTGCCTATGGAATTATAATACCTACTGAAGAAGTTCTGTCCTACAGTGGTTACACTAAGCTCATGTGATCTGAATTAGGATATCTGAGTTGACATTCTGGATTTGTCCTTACTAGCTGTGTGACCATTGAAAAGTTACTCATCCAGCCTCTATGTTATGAGATAATAACAGAATTTATGTCAAAGACTCATGATGATTAATTGAACTAATGCATGTAAAATACATAGCAAGTGTTGAGTGAAAAGGCAGCTATTATAATTTTCTTTTTTTTTTAAATATGAAATTTTTTGTCAAATTGGTTTCCATACAACACCCAGTGCTCATCCCAACAGGTGCCTTCCTCAATACCCATCACCCCCCTCCTCTCCCTCCCACCCCCATCAACCCTCAGATTGTTCTCAGTTTTTAAGAGTCTCTAGTGTTATGTATGCTAAGTGAAATAAGTCATACAGAGAAAGACAGAAACCATATGTTTTCACTCTTAGGTGGATCCTGAGAAACTTAACAGAAGACCATGGGGAAGGGGAAGGGAGAAAAAGGGGAAAAAAAGGAAAAAATAAAGAAAAAAAAGTTAGAGAGGGAGGGAGCCAAACCAAAACAAACTATTATAATTTTCAACTTTTGGAAACCGAGATTAAGTTTAAGGGCACAGAGCAAGTGGGAGAAAAAGAGTTGAAGGTCCCAAGTCTTTTTCCATTGGAGCTGGGAGATCCCTTGGAGCATCACAATAAGGGTCCACTGGCTCCATTCACATGCAGTGTTTATCTATATCTTAATTCATTTAGAAAACAAAACAAGACAATCTCCAAATACTAACGCTATAATTATCTTCATTTCTCTGACATAGATCTATTTGTGTGAGATCAAAAGGGAAATGGGTTCAGGACTTTATTACCAATGCTGTAGTAGTTTTGGAGTCCATTATTTAATGGCTAAACTCTTGCTGTGGATATGTAACAGACATGCTCCAACTGCATCTTGTAAACCCCTTATTCTCCAGGCTCCAACAAAGGGATCATAGCTTGTAAAGCTTTCTGAGATACACGCCATTAAGTGGAACATGTGGGCATTTGGGTATGGGCTATATGAGCTAAGAAAACCGGGTTCACTTAAGTAAGAAAAAAGAGATCGTTTAAATAATGTCCAATTAAACTTTTTATAGCAAGGTAAAATATTGATAAACTGAGACCATTTTCAAGTATTTTCAATCATTTTAGTTGCTATGTATATGTCATAAATATTTTATGTAATACATAAAACAAAATAGTTTACATAGCATATAAATAATATATATATAGTGTATGTATGTATAAATATAGTGTGTGTGTGTGTGTGTGTATATCTATCTATCTATCTATATATATATATATATATAGTGTGTGTGTGTGTGTGTGTGTGTGTGTGTGTGTACGTGCGCGCATGTGTGTGTGAGATATATTTAAGCAGTCTCCTAAGGGTCTGGACTAGCAGATTCTATTTATTTCAGCAAATAATTATGGAGTGCCCCCTACGAGCCACCCAGCTTGGTGTGCAGAGATTTTCCTGTGAACAAGACACAGACCTGCCCTTATGGAACTTCTGAGCTGCAGAGGAGATAGAAAATAAACAGCTAATTACATGAAAATTAATTTTACGGTGATTACGATGACACTTTGAAGGAGAAAAATGGGGTGAAGGAATCACTGGGAGAGAGGGACAAAAGTGGGTAGATGAAATCAATTAGGGGACAATTATAGAAACTCAAGTGAGGACATAACAGCTCATTTCCCTTGTCCAAATGATGCTGTAGGTCTGCAGGCTATGTTGGGAACTTAACGATCATACTAAATTATATGAATAATTATGTTAACATATACATATATCATAGGTAATTTATAATATAATTAATACTTGTATTAATCTTTATATTAATGTGATTAAGTTATGTTAAGCATGGGGACAGTAAGAACCCAGGTTATTAAGAGATTTGCTCAGTGTTCTAGAAATTAACAAAATTGCATTTCTTTAAAAGTACTCTTAATTTGTATTCTCATTCTGAGGAAAGAACACTTCCTTCTCCTTGCAATTTGTCCAAAGCCTGAAGTTTCACTGTTTGTTATCTAATATGCATAATTTTGTACTATGTGCTAGTATTCTGTCAGCAGTGAAGTAAAGAACCCTTCTTGTTAATGGCACAAAAGTTTGGGACTATCTAGGCTCAGGATTTCTGCTAACCCAAGGACCTGGTGTGCTATGAATTCTTGAGTCATCGTCCTCGAAGCGGGGAGGTCTGGTGACTAGAAGCCCCCTTTCTGTCAATCAGAGAGTGGCAAGGATCTACATACAGATGCTTTCTAACCATAGATTAAGTTGTCTCACCTAAAGCTTTTCCACCCTAGGAAACAGTGGTATATAAGAACTCAGAGAGGATGGATTTAGTTTTATAACTGGTCCAGCCTCAGATTTATGAGATTTACAAGATGGGACTAGCAAGTTCATTTTGGCAGTCGTACTATTTTAGGAAACTTTATATGTGACCTTCAGCGATCATCAATGATTTGGATATCTGGGATAAGTCAGAAGTCCTTAGTTTGACTCTTGGAGCTAGAAAACCATGAGACTGGGTGGAGTCACTCTCTAAATTTCAGTCCGTATGAAATCTGTGTCTTTCCATGGAGCTCAACACAGCGATGTGTGAGGCTGAATGTATACATGTACAACATCGGTCCACAGTGATGGAGAGACATGGAACTGGGAGATCATGGTCTTTCGAGTAGGCCGGATTGACATTTGGATCCCATTCCAACCACTTTGTAGTTGGACTTATGCTATTTCTTTCTTACTTTTCTAAGTCTCAGATTCCTCATTTGAGAGCACAAAACAACAAACCCTTGATACCCATTCCTTAGGGTTGATAGAAGATTGCAGGAGCATATATTAAGTGTTTGATATATTGATATGCTTAATAAATGTTGGGACATTATTTTTTATGATGCATATCCCTAATTCATCATGATTTTATTTTTTTTGTTGTAGACTCTTCCCAAAATCCTTGATAAGCTAGCTCCAGCATTCACGATGAGCAGCTGCAGTTTCCTCGTGGAGAAATCCCGAGCCTCCACAGCCCGGGTGGTGGTGTGGAGAGAGATGGGGGTGTCCAGAAGCTACACAATGGAGAGCAGCTTCTGTGGCTGCAACCAGGGGCCCTATCAGGTATGTGAGGCTCCGGCATATGCATACTTTCTGTCCAGCAGCTATGTACTGTAATGGGGGCACTATTAAAGACCTCTCAGTTCTTCTTTCTCTCCTGAACGTGCAAGAAGTCTCCAGGTAGTCTGGCCTCGCTACCTGATCTTGCAGAACTAATCAATGATTGCATTCACTGGCAGCACAATCTGTGTTTATCCTGGAAGCAATTTGTACGTGCCTGTTGGTTTGGTTTCTCAATCATGTGCCCTGGCCAGCAAGTGGCAGGGAGCCTCCCTCAGACATGCACCCCCAGCTTTTATGGAACCTCGGCCTGGAGCTGTTATATGCATGGGGATCTCTTGTTACCTTTTGCACAACTCGACTGGTTCCCCTTGCATCATAAAGGGTGTAGGTTGGTGCATAGATATAGCCCTTTACATCCGTGTATTGCGTGCCTCTATCTTATGTGATTATCTAAATCAGCAGCTCTCTGTTGCCCTGCTATCACCAGAGCACACAGAAGTGTGTTCATGACATGTATCTCCCCAACATGAGTGGATCTGGGACTCATGCTCCAGTGTCAAGGGAAAGGCTCGTATAAATCACATTTTTTTTTCTACAGCTCTGTTAACTGCATGAGCAGCTGGATAGCTACTAAGTCAGCCTGCTTTAGCTGCTCTTCCCTGTCCCCACTAGAGGAGCATAAATAAGGGACATTGTGACAATGCCATGGTAGTAGATTCTTTTAAATTTGTTAGACAAGCTGACAGTCTTCTATTCAATCCCAAGGATACCTGGACCTTACCAACATTAAAGCTCATTACATTGGCTTTGATATTATCCTGGAACAGCCAGGAAACACTTGGCACCTGCATGGTCCTGTGCTTGTGGAAATCTGGTAGCTCTCAGGGAAGACAGGGAGTGACAGGTGATGAATATTAACTAACTTCTCACCTGGCCAAAGACTTTTTTCTTTTTTGACACAGGGCTACTGAACCACCCATTCTAACCTATTAATTCTGTTAAATAGCCAATCAGTCCAAACAGTTGCTCAAAATAAATTGTTCAGTTATTGAATTAATAAATTATTAGATTGAATTAATCCAGTTTACCCAAATTAATGTCGATGTAGAATAAGAAGAGTGAGATCATTGGAGGGGCATGGGATTAGGCATCACAAGACCTCACTTTTCCACTTATCAGCAGTGTTGCAAGCTACATACCTCTACGAACCTGTGTATGTTTCATATATCGAGTGTTAATATTCATAAGGATTCCTTTCCTCCCTACTGCACAAGAGTTTTTGTAAAAGCCAAAAGAGAATGTAGACAGGAATGCATTTGAAGGTTGTATCATCAGGAATATGTTCAGTCCCTTGGCATTCAAAACCTGTATGATTGGGAAAAATAAGCCTGGAGTATTATTGACTCTAAGGACTTAAGGATATAGACTTGTATCCTTCTAGTTGTGTGCCCTTTGATGGATAGGGGCGAGACACTTATTTAAAGGAGGACTCCATGCATCCTTCACAGATCTATTGGAGTGGTGACTTTCATTGACTTTGTTTCTCCACGTAGCAATTCAGGCTAACAGCTTCCAGTCAGATAAGTATCAGTGCCATTCATGATAAATCAACTAGAAACTCAAACCTCTGGAGTTGCTGTTTGAGAACTAGATGACTCAGACATTCAGGCCCCTACCAACACTCCATCTTCCGTGTAACAAACACATGGGCTGTTACAAATGACACGGAATGACAGAGGCTTGCCCAATGGGGTGGCTTTCACATACCAGCTCAGCATTTCCTCTGTGAAACTGTCCACGTGACCTTTGCATGAGATCTTTGTAAGAAAGGATGGAGAAGGAATTGGCTAGAGGAAGCCCTAATGGTGCCAGACCTGGTTTTGCTTTAACAATCCCATCCTCTATATGAAACACCTCTCCGAATGGATTGGTTTTCTCCTTCCCTTTGTTTTTCTGTCCTTACAAATGCTGTTGAATAACTGAGCAAAATTGCAGACAGTGAGTAAGAGGATGATGAATAATTTTACAAAGGGGTAGGGGGAACACCCCAAGGGAAGGAAGCCAGCCCAGAATTGGGAGTTTTGGTGATTTTTGTTTGAGGTATATAATGCAGTCCATGAGCTATAAAGCAGTGTAGAAATTTCCATCCTGAACATATTGCAAATGATTTTTGTACATTGAGAAGCTCAGTCCCAGTTGAGTCCTGAGGTTATTATTTTAAGGTCATCTTTCCATTTTTTGTTTAGCATTACCATTTATCCAAAAGATGGAGGGTACTTAAATACACCCATGAGGGGCATTCCTTCCTTCCTTCATAAGAATATCAATATTTTTGCAGTTTCTCTGGTTAATGCAGCTTTAAAGTAGTTCCAATCATTTCTCCCCCAGCACACTAAGTACCTGATTTGTTAGTATGGAAATGAAATATCATTTCTTACAATGACATTTATGTTGGAATGGCATTAAAGAACATAAGCTATTACCTTCAAATAATTATTACTAATATGATATTTTCTCTTCTATTTTCCAATCTATAGTTGGTTAATTTAAAAAAAAAAAGAATTCTCTTGCTTTTGTGTCTTTGGAATATAGTCTCTACTGCTAGGTTATACATTTAGATCTATAATCTCTGAGTCTCACCGACTGAGTGATTTACTTTATCTGTTAGGGACTGGTCCAAAACTATTGAGGCTATGGAGGGGAAAAGCCAAAATGGAATCAGGCATACTCTCGGGGCTCATGTTTTAGAGGTGTCCAGTCTGTGTGGATAGCTGTGTATTTCACACCTAGCATTTGCAGCCTGGGGTCACATACATGGTGTGTTTGCACATTCAAAGACATGTGCCTGGGCCCCATTGGCTGCTTGTAACTTAGGACAGTGTGAGCACTGCCACCCAAGCAGGCTGTCCACATGCCCTTCGGCAATGCTGCTGACTTGTGGGCAAAACGGGTCTTTGTCAGAGGAAGGACAGAGTGAGCACCTGAGGTCTGAAGAGTAACTCAACTGATATTTAAATCCCCTCACTTCACACTACAGCAATCCATTTGCTATGCCACCAACAGAAAGATTTTCCAGTAACCCAAACCTATTCAAGTCACAGTGTTGCCCATAATCCTTCATTGTGTTCAGAGCAAGTCCAGCTCCTTATCATGCCAGGTAAGGCCTTGTACAACCTAATTCATTTGTGTAATGCTCAATCCTTTGTTTAGCATAGAGTACATGTTGAATATGTGTGATGATTGGCAAATGAATGGAAAAATAAGTGAACAAATGGATGGCGATTTCCATGTAGAGTCAGATGATTATCCTCTCTGTCCATAGATCACTAGAAAAAGAGAAGGAATTGCCATGGTCACGTGTGACTAGAAGCCACTTTCAAATGAAGATTTTAATTTTTTAATTTTTTAAAGTTTATTCATTAATTGAGAGAGAGAGAAAGAGTGAGATGAACAGAGAGAATTCCAAGCAGGCTCCATGCTGTCAACACAAAGCCCAATGCAGGCCTTGATCCCAAGAACTGTGAGACCATGACCTGAGCCAAAATCAAGAGTTGGATGCTTAACCAATGGAGCCACCCAGGCGCCCCAGAAATGGAGATTTTTAGAGTCATTGAAATGGATAGTAATGGAAAATGTGTGGGTGAGAGAGAGAAATGTGTAAGAATGCAATGTTGAGTCCTCTCGAATCTGTCACTATACACATGATTTGAGAGCACCTAATGGATTCTTTCTCAGAGTAAGAAGATTCTAATCCAGGTGCACTCTCACATGGCCACATTCTAATAAAAAAAGATGATTCAATGGAAGGACTTCCACCAGTATACAGGGGGGATGCTGCAATGCACCTGCCAGATCCCCTTTCGGACCAAGGTACTCATTTTCCTGGCTGCTCACAGCTGTGTTCATCACCAGAAATTGTCTGCAGCTGATAGAAGTAGCCTTGATCAAAGCTTTGGCTTCTTAGTGTGAGCAGCCTGCATCCAATAGCTGTTCTGAGTGTGGGTACAAAGGCCTGGCCTCGTAGCCCCAGTTGGGAACACTCCAAAGGGCCATTTCAGCTCCAGAACTCTCTGTAGGATTGGCCGGGGCCTCTGTCACAATTGCACTGTGATTCAGCTTCCCACTCTGACCACTTCTGCTTTTTTTGCCACTCACAGGTGTTGTGCTGGTGAGTGCTCCCCAAAAGTCCTTCTGCAAAACAACTTACTACTGTATTTCAAACAAACAAACAAACAAACAAACAAAAACCCTGAGATCACGAAACAAAAACATTGCAACTAAGTGCTTGGCTATTGAAGATGGCTTGAGAGGGATGAACTTCATATGAAAAATTAAGTCATCTCACTTGGCTTGCAGGGCTCCCAGTGTCCTCCAGTTCACACTCTGCATCGTTAGCTGTTTCAGGACGTAACCCCACACGGATTGGGAGACCGCAGCTCAGTGCAGGGACTCTTGCACCGCTGCTGTACCTCCATTGTGGTCCAGAAGGGATGCTGGGTGTATTAGTTTCCTGTGGCTGCCATCCCGAATCTCCATACATTTGGTGGCTTAAAACCATAAATTTATTCTTGCACAGCGTTGGAGACTAGAAGCCTGAAATCAAGGTGCCGACGATACTATGTTCTCTCTAAAGCTCCGGAGGAGACTCTGTCCCATGCCTTTCTTGTAGCTTCCGTTTTTTGCTGGCTCGTAGAAATATCACTCCACTCTCTACCTTTATCTTTGTCTGGCCTTCTCTGCTTGTATGCCTCTGTCTCTGTGTTATCTTTCCCTCACTTAAATTACCTATTATTTTTTTTATTTCTTATTGAAGTATAGTTGACACACAATGTTATATTAGTATCAGGTGTACAATATAGTGATTCAACAACTTATACATTATTGGTTTCTTCTTTTAAGGACACCAGTCATATTGGATGTAGGGTCCAGCATACTCTAGTATGACCTCATCTTAACTAATTACACCTGCAACAACCCTAGTTCCAAATCCGGTCACATTCTGAGGTTCTGAGAAGGAAATGAATTTGGGGGGGATGCCATTCAACCTGGTACACTGGGTCAGGCAAGGAGGTACAGAATATACAGATCCAAGAACCAGAAAGAAGTTTTTATTTCTGTCTTCTTATTTCTATGCTGTGAAGCTTCAAACAAATTCTAGTCAGTCTTGTTTTCACTGTACCTCCTGAACAAGAAAATAAGAAGTTTCAGATTTTCTTGGAACATCTTGGAATCCAAATTTGAAGGACATTCCGTGTATGATGAATGCTGATTAGCGCTGCTTGAGGATTATAATATATAGTACCGTAAAGCAGTGATAATGGTAATAAACACATTAATGGTACTTACTCTTTGTCAAGGCTTTTTCATATATTAAATTACTCCATCTTTGCTACCATGTGACAAAATACTGCAAAGTTGGTTTTATTATCATTACCATCATCGTCCTTGTTATCCAAATGGAGACACTTAGAGAGGCTAAGTAACTTGGTCAATGTCACACACATAGCTAGTATGTTTTAGAATCAGGGTTTGAACGCAGACAGGTCTGGCACTGGAATCTTTGCTTTTACCCTCATGCCTTTTGCTTCATAGGACGTTATCGGTCAAAGTATCCCTGGGCTTTGGAAACAGGAGAACTACCTTCTGCTTTTGGCTGTCACCAAATAGATCTGCAGCAACAAGTTTCTCATGTATAATAGGAAAATGTAATTAGAAATGAAAATTGGACATGGTCTCTGCCAAAATCATGCTTGAAAAGGGTTGCCTTCGCTGGGTATCTAAGGAGCTTCTGGATCATCTAGATCAGGGCGCTCTCGCTTAATTCTGAAACCCCCAAAAACCTTCTATGGCACCTTCTGAGTAGATCCAATTTTCTAGGGAGAAAGTATTTTGCTTTTAGCACCAATTAGCTAATGTCAGGAGATCTGTTCTACCCTTCGCATCCCCCATCTTATCCTGAGCTGTTTTGTTTTTTTATCTTTCCAGAGTAAACAAAGAGGAATTGGAGGAATACAATACCTAGGTATTGGTAGCTGTCTATCAGGCAGGGAAAATGGGAAGAGCACAGCTCATCTTTAGTAAAACATCAACTTAAGTTTGTATTAGTCAACCTCCTATGTTGCTTTCCATACTCACTTCACTTCCTGAAGGCTCCTCTCCTTTTTGCATTTTTCCCATTAGGGAATGATTGCTCTCAACAACTCATTGAGTCTTTATTTGAGGACATCTCTTTTCCCCCCAAGTGTCCTAAGCCACAGAATCACCTCTCTACCAGGGTCTACACATATATTCTCTCTCTGCCACGCATGTGTGTGTATCACACATATGTACACAGTTGTACGGATGTCCATACCAGCAGTTTTGAATGACAGCTTCATGTGGGAGGTGTAGTTTATTGTGTAGTGTGGGCACTTGTACCAGAGTTCCAAGGAGAGCTCTGCATTTAGCAGCCATGACCTCGAGACAGTGACCTGTTTTCTATGACTTTTGGTTGTAACGGTGATGTTCTTCACAGTTCCTAGTTATAGGAATGTTGTAAAGACTGAATGAGCTACTGCCTGTAAAATGTGTATCACTATTTTCATACTAAACACTCAATACCTTTTATTGTTTGTATTCTTATTGATTGTGTGTAAGAATTTTTAATGGTGGTTTTCTTTTTCATCTTAAGTACTGATACTTAGACTCCAACCCTCAGCCATAATTGTCTTATTCATACTTTCTTAAGTACAACCATTGAGGTTAGACATCAGGTCTCTGTGATTTTTACTAACTTTAATAGGCAGCCAGGGTTGCCACAAATATGGGTACTGATTGATTACAATTCTAGAAAAGATGTGCACTTGGTCAAAGCCTAGAAAGAAACGTCAAAATAGCCATAGATTTTGGGTTTTATAAAAACGATATCCATATAGCAATATTTATAGATTTAGTTACATCAAAGAAACTTCTGTGTGTATTACCTTGACATTTCCTCTGCCTTTTATTCTATCAAACTTCCTACACAATCTAGCCCATATTATAGCCAATTTGCATGCAAGGTCCTAGAAAAGAGAAGGGGAATTTGTGAGCCCGAGTCTAGGGGAAGGGAAAGAAAGAGCAAGGAGTAGAGGTCGGGACAGGAAACATACTTGAATTTAAAAGTCTATTCCAATTATGAGCACAACTCGGGAATATATTTTGGATCACTATTCTCTTGGAACCCATTTCCTTATCGTATGGGCAGCCTCAAATTAGAATATCACTCTTTTTAAGCTCTGAATTGGGCAGGGGGGGGATCCTGTTAATTTCACTAATGTAATCTGAGGAATAGGATTTCTCAAACTTTAATGAGCATAGGAATTATCTAGGGATCTTATATGATGCAGATGTTTGCACCACATATCCATGTGACCTGGGGTATGGCCCAGAGATCTGCATTTTATTAAGTGCCCCTGAAGATTCAAATTCTGGTGACCCAGAGGCCAGTGACTGAGAAATGGGGCAGGTTACTAGTTTTTGCAGTTTCTGTTTTTGTTTGCTCGCTTCTGGTCTCCTTTGGGCTATAGGTGATCTTCCATGGCTTTTGTCATAAAGTCTTAAATTCTCTGCCTTCCCTACCCTTGTGTGTGTGTGTGTGTGTGTGTGTGTGTTTCATTTGTGCTTTTAGGTGATTGGCCTAGTTCTCTCACAAGAGTTGTATGGAAAAACTGTCCATATCCCAATGAGAGTTTAAAATGTTTCTGTTTGTTTTTCTAGCTCCTGGGGATGCCCCAGGTCAAAATTTCTTAAATTGGCTATAGAACAAAAGAGTATAGGAACAAATATAATTACATACAAAAGTGTTTTTTTGTCTATGTATACATTTTTCTGGGGAGAAAATCTATAGTTTTTAAGACATTGTTAAAAGAGTGGATGACCCCCAAATAATTAAGAGCTCATGACTTAGTTTACTGAATCCAAGATGTCTAGAAGCCCTTTACAGCTTCTTGGTTTCTGCTCTCTTAAAAAAAAAAAAAGTTTAATGTTTATTTATTTTTGAGAGAGAGAGGGCAAGCAGGGAAAGGGGGTGGGGCAGAGGATCCAAAGCAGGCTCTGTGCTGACAGCAGAGAGCCCAATGCAGGGCATGCAGAGCTTGAACTCATGAACTGTGAGATCATGCCCTGAGCTGAAGTCAGACACTTAACTGTCTCAGTCACCCAGGCGCCCCTTGGTCTCTGCTCTTAGATCAGCTCTAGAAGCGTTTGACTTTACTTTGTGAAAATCATCCAGGAGTCTGTCACTCGCTGACTCCTTCTGCCTGCTTATCACTTAGCACAAGAACCATGATGTATCTCATTAAGTGTAGATTGGAGTTACTTCCATCTAAATCTTGTGTGATGACTAAAAGATTAGGACACTAATCTTTTCAGGATGATGCTTCTCACAGGTGGTCGTTCAGACTGAGGGTTTGTTAGAAACAAAGAGAGTCTCAGGCCCCACTGACTGCAGCAGGATCTACGTTTTAACAAGATCCTCAGGTGACCTGTGTCCCTAGGAAAGTCTGAGAAGCACTGATTCAGAGCAGCCTTGGTCAACAGGGAGGTGAGAAAGGATTACGGCTCACCAAAGGGAAATTGGGGAGTTCTCTCTTTTCTACTGGGGCAAGGACATTGTTCCCCAAATTTTTGTGAACTGGAATGAGCTGCTGTTTATGAATGGGATTTAAAAATTGAAGGTGGCCCTCAATATGAGACATACTGTGATCTGTGCCAACATTTTAATGCTAGATGAGTCTCTTCTTGTCCCCCTAGCCACCCCCCCCCCCCCCATATGCTCTCACCTTCTCCACTCTAGGGCTTTGAAAAGAGAAGGACAACTTTCCAAAAGTCCGTTTGGCCATCAGAATGCCACTTCATTCCTTTGTAAATACAAATGTGAAACACAGCTCTAATCTATCATTTTAGTATTAGCCACTATTTGAACCATTCACGTCTATGCCCTTTTTGTTCTTATTAACTGTGATTCAACAAGTGTTGCCTTGGTGTTCTTTTTTTTTTTTTTTTAAGCCTCATTGTGTATGATCTCAAAACACAGTCTGAGCCATTTATTAACTCACTGTGGGCTTAATGATGTAGTGAAATATTGTCCTCATCCTCTAGCCCTCAATTCCATAATGTATGTCAGCATTATGATAGAATATTAAAAGGAATTAAATAAAAATCAAGAGGCAGAGATGCTAATAAGGTTGCCAGCAGGGGTCTTTCCTGGGATTACTAATGCCTTGGGAGCTGTGAATTTTAAATGCCCATTGTAGAAAATGGTTCATTGTTTCAAAAGTAAGGATAGAATCTGGCCCTTGGGATCATCCAGTGAGCCTCAAATGACCTCTGATCCTTTAAAAATATGTGGCTTCAAAGGACCAAGAAGAAGAAAAGATGGTTTATCTCTGTAAATCTCACTCTCCCATGTGATCAATGTAAGTGCAATCAACCAAATACCCTAAAGGAAAGGATATAAAACCAAAGGAAGGATTAATTTAATCCGGGGTTTTATGTAGCTTGTATCATAGGGGAAAAGGACAGACCAAACCTGAGATACATTTCTTTGGTTTTTTCTACGTGACCGAGTTCCTTGGAGTAGCTTCTTCTAACGCAGGAGCTGAGAAAGCAGTGTCCCACTCTTGAGAGTAATCCGCAGGATATATTCTCTGTGAACTAGAGTGGACCACAGACCATGACTGTGAAAGGTGATCCTTTCCTCCAGCCAATTTTTAAATTCTCTACCAGGTGTTCCCTCCAAAGGAGTGGCCTCCAAGATTTCTCTTTTTAAAAACTAAGCAGTAATTATCTTTATAAGCCTGTATTCCCTGAATGTAAATGAGAAAAGAACATTTTAGAATATTTTGAACCATGGTATTAGGAGGTAGGCATTAGATATTTTTATATACATTTATACCTCCTTTCTTCATTGATTAGTTAACATATATTTGTTAGGCATCTACTCTGTTTCACACTGAAGTTTGTGACTGGGGATGTTTACAGAAATCTAAAAACACTTAGCAAAGACCAGGCACATGGTCAATTCATCTTCATTCATTCATTCTTTCATTCATCATTCAGTAAACATTAAAAAAAATCCAGACAATATGTTAGGTGCCAAGAATATGACAGAGTGGAATTGACAGCTTCCTACTCTCTCAGGGTTTATAGTCCAGCCAGAAAGGCAGTTAATTAAGTCAGCAATAACAGCAGAGAGTAGTATGAAAACAACTGGGTGTTATAATAGAACACAGAAGGAGATAATTTAGGGCTTTGCTAACTGTTGGTTGAGTTGAATATGAATTATCCACAAATTACTTTTTTTGTGTGAAATTGGAAAAGGTAATTCACCTGACAAAGGAAAAGACACTTGTTTGAAAGTCGGCTAAGGTCAGGGAGTTCTTTTTTCTTTCATCCTCATTTGCTTTCATGCTACTTCTGGCTCATTTCATAGTTCTTATTTTTTCCTTAAAGTTTTTTTTTAAGTTAATTTATTTATTTTGAGAGAGAGATAGAAACGCAGGTTGGGGGGCAGGGCATGGGTAAAGAGGGAGGGAGACAGAGAATCCCAAGCAGGCTCCACACTGTCAGCACAGAGCCTGATGATGAGCCTTGGACTTATGAACTATGAGATCATGACCTGAGCTGAAATCAAGAGTCAAATGCTTAGCTGACTGTGCCACCCAGGTGCCCTTCATTTCATATTTTTAAATTGCACCCTGTAATTCCACATTGGGGATGCATATTATGCTGAATTTGAGTACACTGGAGCATGCAAGTGTGTTCTCCTATCCCTTCTTCCTGCATTCCCTCCCTAGGAACACACAGGAACCTACTGCAGGTGTTTCTATGGAGCTTATAGTGAACCACACCTCCCTGAAGGCAGACACAGAATTGAAAGATCAGAAATGTTTCCAAATCCTCCTTCAACTGGTTCTGAGTAATGAAAGTTAAATAATGGTAATCTTGATTATTTTATGAATTGAATGTCTGGCTCTACCCCCCAAGTATTCCTGAAGACAACGAAAATCATAGTAGGAAAATACCCTTTGCCTAGTGGTTTATAACTCATGAAACACTTTCATAAACTATTATCTCAGGTGAGCCAGAAAACCACCACAGATCAAGTGTGAGGGGAAATGGAAGTGAAAGATTAAAAAAAAAAAAGTGAGCCTGGGATGGCACAGAAAACAGTGAGAAGTGTGGCTGATTATTGGGCTGGTCAAAGCAGTTGGGTGGGCTTGCTCAGCTATGTGACATGTGTCTGGATAAGGCTATGTGCAGAGCCATTTCCAGGATGAGGTGTTGAGATGGAAGAAGGACTTATCTGCCAGCTATGCATGCCCCCCTTCCTGGTTCCCATTAGTCAAAATGTGTCTCCAGAGAAGTGAATCCATATGTCCAGGTGGCACCATTGGGACCTTTTTGTAGCCATTCATCTAAGTCCAGAAATGGTAGATGGGGCCAGAAACTCAGGATGGAAGGCTGGTGGACCTGGTTCTAGAATAGCAGCAATGAAGGAAGTCCTCCCAAGGATGCCAACTGGTCAACCCCAGTATGTGGAAATGTGAGGAGCCCAGCAGAATTGGTGGCACCCAAGGCAAGGCTCACCCCTGGGGGTCCAGGAGTTGGCATCACCAAGGGAATCTGAGGAGGTGCCTAAGATCTGTCCTATACAATTACCAAAAAAAGTCTTTTTTATTTTTTAAAATATGAAGTTAGAGCAACAAATTGACAGTATGCAACTAAAATATTCATAACCCTTCATCCTAAAATTCCCACTTCTAGAAATGTAAGTCCAGAAGTGCACGAAGATACATGTACAAAGATCCCATTGCCTGTTCATGGTGAACAAAGATGCCATTGCCTGTTCGTGGTGACCTTAACTCCCATCACTCAAGGGTCAGTGAAATACACAGTTGTCTGTTTGAACAATGGATGCCTCAGACAGAAGGCACAAGATAATTGCACTCACCTGGTCTTTAGCACTTCTGTCCACTAGCTCCATCATTTATAGCCAATATTTAGGGAAAATTATTTAGTCTTTTTAACAGTGTAGTCGTCAGAAAAATGGGGATAATGAGTTTACCTCCCTCAGCATATGCTTGTATGCAAAGCATTGGAGAGAGCATCTCACACCAAATACCAGCTAATCCTCATCTTCATTGTCATCATCGCTTATATATTGTTACACTCAGTCTACTGATGTGAAAGCTGAAATGGAGAAAATTTAAGGGACCTTTCTTTCTTTTTTTTTTTGAGTTTTTTTATTTTTAAATAATCTGTACACCCAACACAGGGCTCAAACTCCCAACCCTGAGATCAAGAGTCTAGTGTTTCACTGACTGAGCCAGCCAGGTGCCACCCCTTAAATGTTATTCCTTAATGCTTGACAACTTGTCAGCAGTGGGATTTGAATTTAAACCATTCTAATTAGAATCGGAACACACAAAATCCTATGTTATAGCAGGTTGCCTCACGATGAAAATTTCGGGCGTCACAGAGCTCGGGCAAGCAGCCATTGTGTTACATGGCCAAATTTGTGTCTAAAACGATATTAGCAAAATGGAATCCTGGAAAGTATCAAAAGAAAGACTTCATATGGGTAATTGGGAATTCCTACTTTTGGTTAAAACAAAACATTGCTCAAGTAGAAGACGGTTTATAAAAAAATATTTAGAGGTTTTACTTACTGGTAATGTAATATGATTAAAATGTGAAGTACGTTACAAATGTGAATGTGATGTTGGACTACATTAAAATTATCATAATTGCTTAGAATGAGAAAGCTGATATTCTGTCTTCTCCAACTCTGTGTAATTGCACTGAAAAAAAAATGTGTTCCATCAGCAACAGGACTCGATTTTCGAGAACTGTGCTAAAAGTATGCAATGTTCGGGTAAAAAGTGCCTTTTGAGCCATCCTAAGGAGGATGAAGTTTATTTTCAAAGATACTAGGTGTCCATCCATATGATTAAAGGAGAGATGTGATGGGGTCTTATCTGTTTTTTAACAGTTGTGTGCTGAAAGGGACTAGAGACAGGGAGGCCATGTTTGGAAGGAGGGCAGAGGCATTTGGAAGCAAATGAGAGAGACAAACACCTTCAAGAGGGATTCAGAAGGTTGGAACTCACTGGGTCTGGTAAAGAGCTGAATGGTGTGGTGGGGGATGGAGAAGTGGGGAAAAACTCAGGTGACTTCCAGATTTCAGGACTGGATTCAAGATAAGAAATGTAAGGGAAATCATCTTGTGGGCATGTGTGAGAGAGAAAGGGTGATCATATGTATCAGGAAGTGAAACACAGGGAAACTCACCACTTCTTTGGGTGTTACTGAAGACACGAAACACTTAGAGTTTGGCTTAGTAGATACACTCTATGGCCAGTTCCCTCTGTGAAATTCTTGATTCTGTAATCAGAACATTAATGGAGGAGAATGTGAAGTTGCTACGTTACCCTTATGAGGGACTTTCTAACACACACTCATTACTTCAACACAACTGACCTTATCTAGCTTGCAGACTAATTTAAATTCTCAAGCTTATTTCATTTGTACACTCCAAAATGCTTATTATAGATGTCCTTATTGCTATCAACTTCCTAATGCTGTCTTGACTGAAGAAAGGGGTTCTGGGTCAAACTTTACTATACAAACTTGGCCATTTGTATACACATATAATATACATAATATGTTATAAACATATATATTTTTCTAACCATAATACAGTAAAATCAAGAGAAAAAAATAAAAACAGTAAGGCCCAGGAGTATACCTATATCTACCATTGTTTTTGTCATTTTGATGTTGCTTTCTAGACTTTGGCCATATGTACATCTTTTCTAGAATTGTCATCAATCAGTACCTATATTTGTAGATTATTCCTTTTTTTATATTATTCATTTTTAGTTAACTTTACAGCTTAAGGGTTTTCCATCTTTCTCTGAAGACTCTACACTTTGAACAGTTTTCCCCCAATATTGCATTTATCACACTGCAATTTACTTAAAATTGTTAGACATTTAGGTTGCTTCCAAACTTTTGTCTGTTTTATGAAAACTATGGGTGGAAGTTGTTTATGTATAATTTTTCCCCACTCACCACCAATATTTTCAACTAATACGTTAGAGTTCCAAAGGGGAATTTTAGGTTAAAGTGCTTCTGAAAACATGGAAGTTGATCTTGCAAGATATCATTCACCCCAACTGAGTTTGGACTTGGCCTTGACCCCTTTCTCATAATGTTGAGAAGTTGAATTTCCACTTGGGCTTATTAGTTTAACCATATACATAGCACACTTACTAAATGAGAGAACCACTCAGCATACAAAGGAAGACAAGATACAAATAGAATGGCTACTTTTATTTTAAATGTATTTCTCAAATTCTGGCATCTCTTGATTTTGATTATTCCTTCTTACTAATTTTTCCCCCAGATCAGTTAATGGGAAGATCTAGTGCCAATGTTTCATATAAGTTTTCTTATTTCATATATTGTCATAGAAAGGAATTCATGGGTTTTTTTGTCAATTTAGTTTTTAGCTTTTGTGAAATGGTATCCTAAAAGGAACCATTGAAACAACCATCAGGTTGACTTCCAAATTGGATCATCATTGTATCATTCATTTGAAATCTCATTTACCACTGAAAATCACTGCCAATTATCATAACAAATCAATGTTTGTGTCCTCACATTCCTTAAGGTACTCCTCAGTTACCCATGAATGGGTTGAGTACAGCTGTTCACAATCAACCCCGTAATATAACCTAGAACTAAAACCTTCCTCTCTCCCAAATCTCCGTGGTAGAGATATTTCCTCACTGGGTCAGCATTGGTGCAGAGATAAGACCTTGGTAATTTCAGTTGCAAAACATTAAAGAGATTACCAAGGAAAGTTTTCTTCTGGAAAATGGAACTCAAAAGACTTTAAGGATTCAGGATACGAGTTTAATTTGGATTACCAGGTTCATATGCAATGATGATAAATATACACTGGCATGAGGCATTAAAATGATTACTAAAGCAAGGATGATTTCTCTAGCTCAGACTTTCTCAAACTTGGTACTACTATCATTTTGGGGCTGAGTAATTCTTGATTATGGGGGCTGTCCCTTGTGTTGTAGAGTGTTTGAAGTCCCTGGCCACCATCAGATGCCAGTAACACCTCCCTAGTCATGATAACGAAAATATATCCAGACATTGCCAGTTGTCCCCATATGGATCAGAACCACCGTTCTTGAGAATCATGCCTTACTACAGATGTTTTCTTTCCCAAGGCCCCTCTTTGCATCTTGGTTTCCTCAACTACGAGGCACCCGGGTGGCTCAGTCAGTTAAACATCTGACTATTGATTTCGGCTCAGGTCATGGTCTCATGGTTCATGAGATGGAGTAATACGTTGGCCTCTGTGTTGGCAGCAAGGAACCTGCTTGGGACTCTCCTTCTCCCTTTCTCTCTACCCGCCCCCCCCCCCC
>NW_026057582.1:134518675-134537189 GCF_023721935.1 Panthera uncia
ACTCACACTTGCTCTCTCTTTCAAAATAAATAAGTAAACATTAAAAAAAATCAGAAGACTGACTTGGATTATATCTAAGTCATTCTCCAATCATAAAATTACTGGAACATACCTGAGCTAGACAAATAGGCTTCATGTCTACATGATTTTCCAAACCCTAGTCTTTTGTGATTCCTCAAGTTAAAAAATCACAACAATGTTTTGAAAATGTTTTCAAAGAAACACTGTGGTGCTATTAGTTGGGGAATGTAAACAAAATGGGCTACTGTTGTCTCTAAGGAGAAAAGAAAATAATCTTTACAGACCAAGACTGGAGATTTTGTTTGTGCTAATGCCCTAAAGTTTCAAGATTGGAAGCAAGCTGGGGTATGATGGAGTCAGAAGATAGGAGAAAAGTGGCTCAAACCAAGAATGAATAGAAAAGAATGAAAAGCCAATAGGTTTCAAGTCTGAAAATATGCACATCACTTTTTTTTTTAAAACATAACATAAACAAATGGGAAGAGAAAAAAAAAAAATTCAAGGAGTCCAGGAACTGATTTCCTAAAAGCACATTGTTTGCTTTGGGAGGCTAATTCTTTCAACATTTTGTTACTTAACTTTCACAAAGACTGGAGACTAGGTGTGAAATCCATCAGTTGGTTTCAGGGCAGATGGGAAGGAGTGGTTAATGAATTCAAGACCCTGGTGAGAAGTAGAAACTCTGAAGTTCTACGATGGCTGTGACGGCGGGTGGCACTGAATAAAGTGACTGAGAATACCTAGCTGTGTTCCACATAACTCTACCGTCACCCTGGAAAGGGCTTTTGTAATGCTCAGTGTCTATTTGGACACAGTCTTGTCAGCACACCCTGTGCACTGAATAACACCAATGGATTTGGGTTCAACTTCATGGGCAAGAACATTTGTATCTGAGAGATAGCTCCTGACAAAATCTAATCAGAAAGAAGGGGAAAGGATGTTAAATCTCTGTCTTTTGTGCTCTCTCTCTCCCTCTCTGTCTGTCTGTCTGTCTCTCTCTGTCTGTCTCTCTCTGTCTCTGTCTCTCTCTCTCTCTTCCTCCTAACCCTTTACTTCTAAGTTATCTAGGCAGGGAAACTTAAGAGTCACCCCCTAAGTATACATGACTGTGAATAATAACAAGTAATGTTATTTAAGTACTTGACCTCATAATAACTCATCATACTTGTTAGAGCTCTTATCTTCACATGTGTTAGATTAACTGTCTGTATAAACCTATAAGGTAGTTGCTACCTCTTAGGATACGGGAATTAGAGCAGAGAATAATTAGGTAACGTCCCAAAGTCACACAGAGAGTAAGTTGAAAGAACTGGGATCTGAGCCCAATCAGACTCCCTCCTGCAGTCTGCTCCCGACTGCTCTGACCTACCACTTCACTGAGCATGCTCCAGCATGGTCTTATATCATCTTAACCACCACCTTATGAGTAGGTATTATTTGTATCTTTTTCCCACAGAAGAGGAACTCTAGGTGCAAAGAGGTTGAATCATCTGTCAAAGGTCACGTAAGAACAAAGTAAGGAATCAGGGATTCCAACTTGGTTGGGCCACCCTCAACCTTTGCTCTGACGTCTGTGCTTTTTGCCTCCTCTGGAAGAGCTAGAAGGGCTTTTCCAAGGCAACTGCACAGTGTGGCCGATGCCATCGGAGTCGCAAATAGCTCGTATGGTAGCATGCTCTCCTTGTTCAGAGGAAGATGTTACATTTGGCTGCTAGGAAGAGAAATGCAAAAAGCCTTCACGGAGGGGGTGGTATTAGCTAGGGTTTGGGGGAAATGGCCTTATTTTATAGGCAGAGATTGAGGAGAGAGCATGTTGTGGGGAAAAAACAGCATATGAAAAGGCACAGAAGCTGCCCTCCTGGAAATGTCATTCAGTTGGTCATGGAGAGGTTTAGGGCAGTGAGAGGTGTGTACCCTTTCTGAAAACAGACATGCTATGCCTTTCCTAAAGATTTTCTTGAAAGCACAACAATTCAGGGAATCTCAGGTCTCAGAAAAAAAGTTTGGGTTCAAAAGAGAAAAGGGCGTGCTTATCAAAGCCATTACCAATGACAGCCTCAGAAAGTCACCAGGACCAGAGAAGATGCTGCTATATGGGGACCTGTGCCTGCCCTGGGTTACCCCCAAAGTGGGGGCCATTGGGGTAAAAAAATCCCAGTATGAGAGTTACAGCCCATAGGAAGCTTCTAACTATTTCACAGGCCCTCAGGAGTCACTAGAAAGCCAGAACTGTCTTTAGCCACAATCCTTTTTATGAAACAAGTAACTGGTATATACATGTATTTATATGAAAAGTGTTACTAATAAATAACATGTATGTTCTCGGCACTATAGCCAGTGATTCTAAATCGTAACTCATTTAAAGACCTCAGTAATTCTTATGTTTAATTGCCACAATTAGTAAGTTTACATTTAGGGAGAAAATTAAGTTTATGAAGAGAATTTTAAAAGTCTGCATTAAAAGAATATTGTGATATTTGAAGTCAGAGGGAGCTAGAGGTGACTACTCACTTGATATGGAACACAGTCCATCCCTTCAGTGAAGGTGATGAAAGAATCTGAGCTTTAGGGGCCTTGGTCTCTTAAAGGTGTTACCAAAGACTGATGCAGTGGGGCTTTTCCAGTTACTGCTGTCTGAAGAGGATGCAGCCAATAGGAGTCCTGCTGTCCCAAACAAAGAGACATGTCCCAGGAGAAGAAAATTGGCAGCAGTAGCTACAGACGACAAGCCTGCCTTTTGT
Source organism: Panthera uncia (assembly GCF_023721935.1). NCBI lineage: Eukaryota > Metazoa > Chordata > Mammalia > Carnivora > Felidae > Panthera > Panthera uncia. The sequence goes on from NW_026057582.1 coordinate 134,521,438, forward strand.
GTCCTGCTTGGGGGAAGTTATGGCAGAGATTGTCGGGGTGTGTTGTTTTTGTCTTTTCAATATTTTTAGAAAGCCTGAGCATGCAAACACATAGAATTCATTTGCCTGGGGTCAGGCACTATGGCACCTGCAACCTGCCACTGCAGGCCAGTTATATTTCTCATTTCTATTTTCATAAAATATGGGCTTTTATTGCTGCTTGTTTTGCTTAGTGTGATGCTTTTGCAATTATTCATCTTATGCGACATTGCTTTTTTCAGTGATAAACCAACCTTGCATTCCTGGTATAATAAACCGTTACTTGTTTGTGATTAATTTTCTTTGTATATGCTTCCAGAGTCATTGTGAAGATACTTTGTTACAGATTTTTGCATTTATGCTTTTGAGGTATATTTGTTTTCAATATTATTTTTTTTATTGTCTTTAAGTTTTGTACACAGGATAATGGTGGTCACATAAAATGTGGTAGAAAATGTTCTTTCTCCTATTTCATTAAATAGGTTAGAGAATATAAATGTTATTAATTCTTCAAATATTTGATAAAATTCACCAATGTAATCATCTAAACCTGGATTTTATTTGTGGAAATGCTTTTTTATAATGATATTAGGCTTTGGTCACTTTCCTGTACCTTCAAATGTGTATGTGTGTGTATGTATATATATGTATACATATATATGTGTGTGTGTATGTGTATACATATATATATATATATACACATACACACACGTGTGTGTGTGTGTGTGTGTGTGTGTGTGTGTGTATTCTAATATTGAAATTTATAATCTTGGGGCAGGTTAGTATGATGCACACTGCTCCTTCATTATCAGAAGCATAACAAAGTAAAATCTAATTTTTCAAACTCAACAATATATTGCAACATATTTCTATATTAATAAATACACAAGAGTACTTTAGGGCGTTTCATTTTGTACGTATATGGCAACTTTTTATCTGATTTCTCTACTTGTGTACTCACACTTAGTTTTTTAACCCCCCACTCTGCTAAGGCCTTCTTTACCCCAATGACAGCAACAACCTTGCTAATGTCAAGGTTGATAATTTCCTACACAAAACTTGTCTCAAAATATTCCTAGAAGGATCATTTCATTTATGTATTTATATATTTTTAAAATTTATTTGAGAGAGAGAGAGAGAGAGAGAGAGAGAATGAGCTGGGGGAGAGGGGTAAAAGAGAGAGAGAGAAACAATCTTAAGGCTCCACACTCAGCATGGCTCAATCCCATGACTCTAGGATCATGACCTGAGCCAAAATCAAGAGTCAGAAGCACAACTGACTGAGCCACCCAGGGGCCCCAGAAAGATCCTTTTAAAGCATAGGTCCACTTATGGCATTCCTCTTCTCAAAACACTGCAAAGTTGGGGCTCCCGGGTGGATCAGTTGTTTAAGCGACCAACTCTTGGTTTCTGCTCAGGTCATGATCTCATGGTGCATGAGATCGAGCCCCATTTTGGGCTCTGTGCTGACAGTGAGGAGGCTGCTTGGGATTCTCTCTCTCCCTCTCTCTCTCTGCCCCTCCCCCACTCACACACACGTGCAAACTCTCTCTCTCTTTCTCACAATAGATAAACAAGCATAAAAAAATTTTAAAAACACCACACTGCACGGTTTCTCCAATTTACTCAGAATATAAAATCCCAAACCCTTAGAACAATTTATAATTCCCTCCATGATCTGCCCCCTGGTGTGTCATCTCCTCATTCACTGCTCCACACACTGGTTTCTTTAAAATTCCTTAGAAATTCCTGGTGCACTCCCACCTTAGAGTAGGATTGCACCCCTCTTTTGCATTAGCACTCCCTCTTTTTGCGGAGATCTATAAGTGGGTGACTCATACTTTTAAGCCCTCACTCAGCTCTCCCCTTCTGCTGCAGCCTTGCTTGACCATCCTGTTGAAATCTGTAAATGCTCCTTACCCTCAGAGTTCCCAGTTGCATTTGCCCAGCTTTCCTTTTCCTTTTTCCCATATCACTCATCACCTTCTGGTATTATACAATTTACTTATTTGTTACATGTATTATTTATTGTTGGTACTCCTGTTAAAATTTAATCTTCTCAAAAGCCAAGATCTTCGTTTGGTTCACTAATATATTATATCGTGCGCCTAACTGACATATGGTAGACATTCTATTAATTCACACTGAGTGAATGATTTAGACAAGTTGTTCTCATTTTCTAAAATAAGATGAATCTATCTACCACGTGTCTATCTCTCCATCCATTCAACCATCCATCTATCACATATCTATATTTATATCTATACCTCTATCCATATATCTACCATTTTCTATTTATATGATTTTGAGAATTTACTTTTTGTTAGGCACAGTGTTAAAACCGGGGAAAAAGAAATGCCAGTGATGTGCTGAAGCTATTCATGTCAGCTTGTTAGAATTGATTGTTAAATATTCAGAAATTTTACAGGCTGGTTGTTAAACCAATGATAACTTGACATCGGTCATGGTAAGAGCAATTGCATCACAGAAATGGGAAAATTCTGCAAATCAAAGTTTTTTCTCATCATATGCCAACCACAGAGCCAGGTTACCAGTATTATTGGAAGGATAAGACTCATGTCATGTCATCAACCCATTAAACTCCTAAGCATACAGTTCCTATATAATAGAGCTCAACATGATACTTAAACTGTACTCTTGAAATATTTATGTTTGGTGGAAATGAATGCAGAACACCCAAATGAGAACAGAGAGGTTAATTATTTGGAGCTTACTCTGGCAAGGGAATAAGCCACCATCACCTATGTTTTACATAGACTCAGAGGCAGTCATCTAGTTGGAAAGCTTCACAGTGAGAAAATAGGAAGCCTGCTGATTGGAGGTTGTTGTCACAAGGGAAATGGGTAAACAGAAGCAGGGAAACATATATGATTGGTTTGGGGAGAATATTTGTCCTTCTCTAGCTGGATGAGAGAGACAGTGGACGTTGGCCATTGTTGACCCAGTTTTGACCATTTTGGATGATTGCTGCAGAAGTTATGGTTTTGCTTTTTAGGTGTCTTATGTGGATCAGACCATATATTGTCATATATGGTCTTGCCATTGTCTGTTTGTATATTTAATCTCTTGGCCGGTTTTGGTCATTCTCTTGCTTGTGGGAGATTGACCAATTCAGAGAAGGCTCAAACTCCATCTCTTCACTTCTCCAGAATTGTCACCAACATCAACTGTATTGTGAGATCTTCTTGACCTTTTTATTATTATACCATCATGGTGATGAGCTGTTGAGGGAACATCTGGGCAGAAGTATTAAAAACTCTGAATGAAATGCAATGGATCAGTGTTATTACCACTCTGACACAAACAACAATAAATAGTTCCTGTAAGATGCTTTGGACCCAAGAGCCCCAACTACTAAGAGTACAAATCCCAGAAGCTATGGGGATCAACACTGTAAATCTAAGTAGCCTTTAATGTGAGGTTTGGCTGTTCTATCTTGCCTATTTGATCCAAGTAGAAAAAAAGTATTAGCAATGATACAAATGCCACCATGCCTGGCCCACAAAAAATGTAGAGCAGTGTGACTGTACATTACTATTCATGTCAACAAGTGAGACTGATCTATATTCCATCTGGGGCAGAGGTAGTATCCTTAATGACTTTTGCCAGAGTTAATGGTAAGTTTTTTTACAGTTTTCATTTTTATGTGTATGCCTCCCACTGTTTGGAATACTGCTTTGACTATTCTCATAAACAATGGGGTCATTTTAAACACGGCACCATTTATACTAAGATATTATATGGAGACGACTTATAGACATGTTAATGGAATTTAAATATAAAAATTCAACTTAGATTTTGTTGTTCTTTAGGCAGTAGAACTATGGCCCATTGTTGAATGTCATATAAGGATGAATTTGGTAGTAGCAAGAACTATGGCAAGGAAGCAGACTATCTTGAGAAAGTAGTGGACATCTTGCTATTAGTGCCTACAAGCAGTGGTTAGCGATTGTAGGAGCATCTTTGGGATAGTGTATAATATTCTAGCTTTGAATTGGAGGTTGAAATAGATTAACTTCAATGTCTCCTTCAGTGCTAAGAGTCTATGACTCAGAATGATTCTTGGGAGATGCTGATTAATAACTAACTGCTGTAAGAAAAAGGGAATGACTTATTTTAGGGTAATCATATGAAGGAAATAGATAGAGTTGGTTTCACACTGAACTGACTTTTGCTTAGTTTCTGAGCCAGAGTTATGAAGGGAGATTTACTAGCCTTATGTTGTTTCATCTGCCATACAGAGTATTCTATAGTCATATGTTCTTCCCCTAATAATTTGGTATAATTTTTCTTTAAAGACTATGTGGATCATGTAGCCAAAGATGTTTCCATTTTTATTTTAGCTCATATGAAACACAGGGGCAAACTTTCAGTTAAACATTTTAACTGTGTAGTTTCATAATACCTCTATATTTATGCTTTTTCTTTCTGGTCTCGATCTCCTATTCTAAATGACATTGTCTTGGCTCTTTATTTTTATGTTTGGAATTTACTTATATTATGCATTATTCTAAGTACCTCAAATCCTTTGTGAAATGAGATGGAAAATGGATAAATGAATGAATAAGTGGATGCATGTGTAATGACTTGGCAAATTGGTGTTCCTCTTGGTAAGTGCCAGTAAGTAGTGATGTCATCATACTCCATGATGATCTAGTAAGTTATCAATCAATTTTGTCCTTTAACCAATGTCCAAGTATTTTTTTCCCCAGATAGATTCCCATTGTGATAACCATCAGCCTGAATTGCATGTTGATTCTGAATAATGGTGATAAACAATGGGATTTAAATTGTTAATAACAACTTACTTGGTTAACCATGTCCTATGCTTTGTTTTGCATATCATCATTAGGGTTCAGCAGATGCTACATGTGTATGAAAATGTGCTTCTCACAACATAGGTCCCAGGTTGAGAGTAAAACTTATGAAAATGCCTGCTGAGTTATATATATGAGCTGTTTATAGTGACTATACTTTGGGTCCCAAAAAGGTGGTGTACTTGATCCTATCATCTTTGTGAGATTTAACATCAAATTACTTACATAACATTAAAAAGTGGTTGCTTCTCTCCAATTATTACTGATCTGAGAATGTCCAGAATGTTGTGTTCCATTCTGGGCCATGTCTTTGGGGAAGAACACCATAAAACTGAAATGAATTCAGAAGTTAACAAATTGATAGGGAGTTTTAAAACCATGTCCCATCCCTACTAGAACCCTGAATACTTAAGCTGGAAAAGCAGATAATCCAAGTTGGTATGTTTATTTCTTTCAAATATCAGACTTGAATTTGTTCACTGTCCACTAAACTTTGTACATGAAGGAAGTCTTCCAGAAATACAAATACACCTATACATGTAGCATATGTTCATTGTACCAAAATGTACTTCATGAAGTACCCCAAGGATTCTAAAAGATCCTGTAAAGGTCTGTATAATGTGGTTTCCTGCTTATTGCCATGTGACAGTCTATCTGTCAAGACCCTCTGTACATGTCTCCTAGACTGTGTTCTGGGGAAAGTCACCTCCTGGCTGTGCTGGCATGAATTCCATCCGTCACTCAGTCTGCTTTTTGTTTTCCTCTTGAAGGCATTTTGTTTTATTTTATTATTTATTTGAGAGAGAGAGAGAGAGAGAGAGAGAGAGAGAGAGAGAGAATGAGAATCTTAAGCAGGCTCCATGCTCAGCATGGAGCTTGATGCAGGGCTCAACCCCACAACACTGGGATCATGAACTGAGCCAAAATCAAGTGTTGAATGCTCAACCGACTGAGCCACCCAGGTGCCCTGAAAGCATTTTAGATGGGCAGATTGGGAGGGATGCTTGTAGCCTGGGAACTGGGTCTTAGGACAGGAGGTTGAATTGAAAAGAGCTTGAGCCAGGAGCACTGCTTCTCCTATCTTTACTTTTACCCCCAAAGCGACTCTGGAATCTTTTATTGCTAAGCAGTATTATAATGAGAGCATGTGAAAGAGAGACAAATTGAGCTGACTTGTTCTTTCAATGGCAAGCTCCCAAGGAATTTTACACCTTAAATATTCTGGACACCCTTATAGTAGACCAGGGAAAGCTGATGCTAATTTAATCAGTACAAAGGAGGAAGTCTCTAGCAGTATTCCCTGAGTTCTGACATTCTCCGAGGGTCCAGAGCCTGCTGGACTTCATTTGTAATTTCTGCAGACTTCTCCTTTTGTGAAACTCTACTGGATATTAAAATGGCTCAATAGGTGGTAACTGAAACCATTTCTTCCCATCTGCTTATTTGCATTAACCTTCAGGCAGACCCCATGGAGCAAACACCCTGGCAGAAAGGCCCATTGTCAAAGGAGATGGTGGGGATAATAGGGGAACCAGATCTACTCACTGATAGTCACTTGATTAAAGGTGAAAGTTATATAGATTTGGTTAAAAATGAACCAATTCTTCTAGAGACAGCCAGCACTCAGCTGAAGGCTATCAAATCTTTAAGCCCGGTATTATGAAAATAGCTGGGCAATGCACTGTTTGATTTTAGTATATTTACCTTTCTAATTATGCATTGCTAATAATACAAGCAATTTGCATTTCTTGAAATTTGCATTTCTTGAATTAGAATTGAGGGCTTCAAAATATGAATTACATTGGATAAAAATTTGGCTATAAAGATAGGCCTCAATCATGCTTTTATTTAGACACAGGTAAATTTGGGTTAATTAATTAAATAATGAATAAATTAATGATCATATTAATGATTTAAAAAAATATGACTAGGGTACTTTCTGTCTCTGGAAAGATAGACAGATTTCTGCCTAGCTAATTAGGGAGAAGACTTAAATGGTGTGCTACTGGGAACAAGAAGAAAGAAAGGCATTCTGACTGGGGTTTTAAGAAGAATCATCAGTAATAACATATTCCATTTAATAGCAGTTTTAACTTCCCAAAGCCCTCTACATTCAGTGTATCGTTTTATTTTGAGGTGATTTAGGCAAATTATCATTATTATTCCATTCAATAGATAAAGAAATGGAGATAGGCAGGGCAAATAATGAGCTTAAAATCATACAGCTAGTTAATAAATGGTTTAAAGCCAGGACCCAGGTGTCTTGGCTTAGCCACATACTTTTTCCACTAGATCACCTTGCCACTCAAAATTCATGAATGATCTTCATCCAGTTGAAGCCACCAATAGATAACTGTATCTTGATTCTTTCTTCCCTTTCTTCCTTCTGGTCCTCCTTCTTTTCTTTTCTTTTTTTTTTTTTTAATTTTTTTTTTAACGTTTACTTATTTTTGAGAGAGACAGAGACAGAATGCGAGTGGGTAGGGGCAGAGAGAGAAGGAGACACAGAATCCAAAGCAGGCTGCAGCCTCTGAGCTGTCAGCACAGAGCCCGACGCGGGGCTCGAACTCACCAGCTGTGAGATCATGACCTGAGCTGAAGTCGGACGCTCAACCGACTGAGCCACCCAGGCGCACCCCCCCTTTTTTTTTTGTAACTCTACTTATTAGTAGACATTAGTAATCTCTTCATCTGAGGAATCCTTGGGATTCCTTTTCATTCCTTTTCATCCTTTTTCATTCCTTTTCATCCCTCTTTCCTCATTCTGTATGGCGGCATGGTTACTTAGTGTGGACTTTACATTCTAAATATACCTATTGGCTTTGAATACCGAATTCTCAAACACCCACTGAATGCAACCCTGAGCTTTACATTCTTAATTCATCATATGAGATATGGTGGGGGTGGGTTTGGGAGTGGTATAAAAACAACTCCTTATAGAATTATTCTAAGGATTAAACTTGATTATTATGAGAAGTGCTTAGCACAAGTTCTAGCACATTTGGAGGTATGAGGACTTAATAAATGGTAGCTGTTGTTATTCTGTTGTTATGCTCACCAAGCAACAGTGAAATTGAAATTAAAAAAAAAAAAGACAAATATCCATCCTCATTTCAAAGAATGGGAATGGAGTCACATAATGTACAGCATCGATTTGAGATCAAGCCCAGGTATTGTATCAGTTGGTTTAGGGCCACTCTGGCCAAACCCCATTCAATTTTAACATCTTCCTTGCATATGAGAACATTTGTAATAGGTTGAAAAATACACAGCCAGTGGGGAATGCCTAAGTGATCTAGATACCAATACATTTGTGGAATCATAATCAGGATTTACTGGAATGGGTAGCCACTATTTTATCAACAAGATGGGAAATTATTTAAAGATGAGGCCTTGACTGGAGAAATGTCTTCAGAATTTGAAAGTGAGAATGTGGAAGTTAAATGTGTTGGTAGGAAAGAGAAAGAAGATCCTGAAGGGGAGGAAGACTTTACTCATGGTTTTGTTCTCCTGGAGTCAGTTTCAAAGGCATTCCTTCTGAGTGGAATTCTTGGGTCTCTGGCACTCCAGTAGTGGACCCGGGAAACCCCTCTTCACAGCCGTGACACATCTTAAATCAGGCGTCTCACTCTGGCTGACACATTTTTGGGTGTGTACCGGCCTTGTAATTGGAGATGAAGCCCCTTGCCAAATGGTTCAATTACAGTCCAGTAAAAAGCAATGACAGGATGAAAGGTCAACATCCATTTGGAATGTGGAGAAATGGGTGGCAGGAATGGTTGGATGTTGAGGAGTAAGAGATCTTCCAGTTCTGAGAATAAGCTGAAACCAGCTTCTGTGCTCAAGCGATGCTAGAAATTTCTCCACATTGCTTTGTAGATTTCCTTACTATTTCCTTCCAAATATAGGTTTCCTAAGTTACAGATAAACCCTTCCTTCTAAACGACTCCATACCTGGTGTTTGTTTTAGTATCCCATTATTTAGATGTTACTTATCCTGTTTAAGAAATAGTTGGAAACTGGAATAGGACATAAAATTCACTTCAGATGTCTCCTAAATGACATTCTCATTTCCCCCCACTGCCTCCAGAATCTGGGCACTTGGCTAAAGCCTTAGTGTAAAGTTGCAGTAATGCATGCTTCCTCTCTCCCTAAGCCCCAACTTTCTCATACCCATCCATGTTTCTTCCAAGATGGGCATTCTGCCCAAGAATGGGATCAAGCTGGCACAGTATCTACCAGAAAAGGAATCGTTTTCAGAGGGAAGCATTGAATCAACTCTGTCAAAAGAGGAGCCTGACCCCTTCCCTCTCTTCCCACCCCTCCATCTGGAAGAAAAGAGAAACAGAGAGATTTGGCAGTTGCCAAAGTTTAATTACGTCTCCTAAAAGTGCCAAAAAATGTGAAAGCTTATCCTTTAGTGGAAGGAACCCAGAAGGCCCTACGGACATTTGTAGCAGTCTGTTTGCCATTTGTTTTTTCTCTTTTCTTCTTTAGCCCCCGAGAAGCAAATTTCCACTTTTCCTTTCCAAGAAGAATGAGAACAGATTGTCCCTTAGAGACTTCAAAAGGGTGTTTCAGGTTTTGCCACCAGAGACAGAACTGTTGGGCCATCTTCAAATACTTCTGCATTAAGAGTCATACAACCTGGCCCTTCAGGACAGCATTTACTTATACCCTTAGCTCACTTGTCAACCATCTACCCACACACATTGTGGGTCCACACACATTGTGGGTCCACACATTGTAGGTCCACACACATTGCATCCATCTGTCACTAACACATCAGGGTCCACCTCAGCATATATTAAAGTAGGTGATTTTTAAATTTTGTGTGGGAAGGGGTAACAGAACCTTAACAAACAAGCAAGGAAAATTTAAAAAAAAATTTTTTTTTAATTATTTGAAAGTGTCGGCAATTAGATGGCAATTAGCATTATCATTAAACAACAGCTATCAAGTATTTACCATATGTTAAGTCTACACATATTATGTGTCTTATAATTATTTCTCACAACAACCCTCTGAAAAAAAGACAATATTCTCATTTAATAGATTGAAAGCAAGCCAAGTTCTCAGTGAAGTTGAGAGACTTGGCCAGTGTCACCCAGTTAATAAAGAGCAGTGCCCAAATTTCAATCCATGTTTTCTGATTCCAAGGCCAGGTAATATCGTTTATATTTCCGCTAACTCAGTTACACAGAGGCTGATCAAGCTTGTGGATTCCCTGTACTTTATTTATATGCTTTCTCTCTCTGTGGCTTACTTCCTGTGTGTTTCGCCTCTTGGGAATGCCGGTACACTTGGGTTGTGCCATCACCACCCCAAAAGAAGAGAAGGCTAAATCATCTCTGTTACTTGTTAGTAGGTTGGGAGGGTAGGTGACTGCAACCATTAATTAAAGTTATGTATAAATAATCAGTGAATTTCAATGATTGATGTTTTCTAGCTTTCATATCAAGCAGTCAAAACTGGTAGCATATAGATAATAACTTTATTTCAAAGAACAAATTTGGTTGCTGAAGGTAGTAATCAGCATTGCTTGAAAGAAATAAAGCTAATGTTCTTTCAGCTTTTAGCAACAAATCTTTTATTATTACAAAGTAAAGGAGAAGTTCTTTTCATTACAAATGAAACACTGTAGGATTTCTGTCTTGTTGGTGACTTTGTAAAGAGCTTAAGAGAATCTCCCATCTTTAAGTTTTCTGTGACATCAGCATGATTTGTTTTTTGATTTCTTATGTCTCCATACATCTGTACAGCAGCTAAAAATAATCCTTTGATACAATGCAGGCACTAAGCATTAACTTCTTCCTTACTGGGAGAAATGGAAATGGATGATGAGGGCACAACTGGGGACTGGAAGCTAGTGGGCTTTCTATTGTAAATCCTTTTTTTTTTTTTTTTCTTTTCAAATCTTTGATGTGTCTGATTTCTTAACATCACATGGGATATAGAAATTGCCCTTCGGCGTGAACACTTTGGTTTTGCTACTCCGGTGTTAGTCTCTAGTTGAAACCAGGTTTCAATCTGTAGAATATGTCAAAAAGTGGATATTGTAGTGAACTGGGCACAGAGGTTGTGTGTGTGTGTGTGTGTGTGTGTGTGTGTGTGTGTGTGTGTGTTGGCTGGAATTGGGGAGAAAGCAAGAATAGGAAGAGAAATGAGGAAGGAAGTCTGGATGGCACAAGTTTTCTAATTACTGAATTAGTCACTTTATGTTCTAAAGACTAGGGCAGAAGTTTTGATTCCCTCCGTTCTGCTTAAGCAAGAAGGCATTTTTAGAAGAGTGGCAACATCCCTTCAAAGTAACTCATCAGAAATAGAGCTATATAATAAATTTGTCAATGACACTCAGCAGTGCTAGAGTGTCTCAGAATTAGTTTGGGTAAAATATTCAGTAAAGACAGAGATGGCCCACATTTTCTTCATCTAATTAAGACTTGGGGGAAAGAGTCTGAAGAAGCTGTTTTTTCGTGTCTGGCACGTATCAGACACCTACTGATTGCAATGACTCACTTTTAAATAACATTTACCTGATGTCCTTAAATCTTGTTGAGAATAAAAAGAATAAACTGGTGTTTCGAGACAAGACTCAGAAGCAGCCCTTGACTCCTCCTTTCTAATCTCCTTGAAATTAGCATGCTCTGTTTTTTTTCTTTGATTAATACTTTCTTTTTAAATGTACAAAAAAATTGAACAGGAAGTAGAGAGCTACCACACTCTCCCGCCTTCCCTCCTTGTTGTTCTTGTTCACTATTATTGTTAGTAACTAATTATTATTAACATTAGCATTGTTATTAACTAAAGTTCATAGTTTATGATGGACTTCATTCTTTACATTGTAAATTCTATGGGTTTGGACCCATGACAAAAACATAATGCAACACTGCAGCATCAAACACAATTTTTTCACTTCCCTGAGAATGCTCTGTGCTTTGCCGTACTCTTCCCTCTCTCCCCCTAAACCCTTGGAGACCACTGATCTTTCTACTGTCTCCAGAGCCTTGCCTTTTCCAAGGTGTCATGAAGTTGGTCTCATACAGTATGTAGCCTTTTCAGATTGGCTTCTTTCAATTAGAAATATACACTTAAGTTTTCTCTATGTCTTTTCATAGCCTTGATAGCTGATTTCTTTTTTATTATAAATGTTTATTCATTTTTGAGAGAGACAGAGAGAGAGAAGGTGACAGCGGATCCGAAATGAGCTCCATGCTGTCAGTAGTGAGCCCGATGCAGGGTTCAAACTCACAAACCATGAAATCATGATCTGAGCTGAAGTCAGACCCTCAACCGACTGAGCCACCCAGGTGCCCAGTAACTGATTGCTTTTTAGCACTGAATAATATTCCATTGTCTGGATGTACCACAATTTATTTATCTATCCCCAAATGAAGGACGTCTTGTCTGCTTTCAAGTGTTTTAACATTACAGGTCAAGCTGCCATACACATCTGCATGGACATAAGCGTTCTACTCCTTTGGGTAAATACCAAGGCGTGTGATTTCGGATTGTATGGAAAAAGCATGTTAAGTTTTGTAAGACAATGCAAAATTGCTTTTAAGAGTAGCTGTACCATTTTGCATCCCCAGGAGCAATGAATGAGAGTTCCTATTGCTCCAAACTCTCCCCAGCAATCAGTGTCAGCACTGTGGACTGGGACCATTCTAAAAGGTATGAAGTAGAATCTCACTCTTGACTGTGATCCCCTAGTGACACAGGAGCATCTTTTCTTATGCCTACTCGCCATCTGTGCATTTTCTTTGGCGAGGTGTTTGTTCAGATCTTTTGCCCTTTTAAAAATTGGGTTTTTTTGCTTTCTTATTGTTAACGTTGCCTTTGATTTCTTATGTCTCATCGCTATTATACAGATGTCGTGTTTCTCAAACTGAGGTAAGCAAAATCTAGGAAGTGCATGGATATATTGTCAGAGGTTTACAAATCATTGTGTCATTTGAGATTATGTCTGTAAACCATAAGAGAACCGTGCGCTGGATACGCTGGAGGACCAATTATATAACCAGGAACTATCATTCACATTCTGTACCTGCATTTCCATTAGTATTTACAATTGCTTTAACACCAATGACTACAATAGTGATGTAATTTATTTTTAATGCAGTGCTTTTAAAACCAAAGTCAGTAGACTCTTGCTAATTTGTGGATCTATTATTTGGGATCCAGGAGAATTTTATCCTTTACTCACTGGTGAGAAACACTAGAAATATCACTGCGTGTCTTTGGTCGCAAACTGCAATAATTTCCACTCTGTAAGGGAAAGATTTTCTTTGCCTTGGCCAGAGACAGGCTTGGGCTGGAACCACAGGAGGCAAGAGGGCCAGCTTCTTTTCCCTCTGATTTAATCTCAGAGTTTTAAGTCAGAAGCCTATAAGAGCAAGGAACACACCCAAATATGGCCTTGTCTTTTTCCCACTTGACAAGACTCTACACCTAGAAATGTAACTCCAGCTGTATAGTCTTGTGACTTCTCATTGACGAGTAAAATGCATGGATCTTGAGAAGCATAAAGGAGGCGGAAGAAGAGCAACAAAGGCCTTGAACTTTGAACTACCTTCCTTGAGAGCCCAGTATAAGTGACAGGAAGCTCAGCTGCCTGATTCACAGCCAGGGCTGGGGAGGTGCCTGAGTGGGAGATGGTGGCAAACTGGAAAAGTACTGCCCATTGCGAAGGGCAACAACTGTTCAGCTCAGTGAGGTGTAACGTGCTGGAATGTGGCCCCAAAGTCAAATCTGACTTTTCAGAGGAAGCCGCAAATCTGATTTTCACGTGGCATCTCCTAGATTCCAAATATTGGCAATGAATCCCCCTCTTTTTTGAAAATTCTGTGAGCTTAATAAAATGTGTCTGTGGATGAGATCTGGCCTACGACTCCAAGAGCTCTTGCTTGGTGACTTCTGCTTTGCGTGGGTTCACTTTGCTGGTGATTTGCTGATGAGAAGTTGCTCTTTGACAAACTCAAGGGGGCCGTGTGGAAAATGACATCTGAAGCACCCTGAGTTTAATTTTGTAAGCGCATTACTTTTTCACGTTCAAAGATATTTACGCCCAAACATCTTGGTAGGCTCTTGTGAATATGTAATGTCACACTCCCTTTCTGCCTGCCGCCTGATTCAACTCATGCACCCACTTGGAGAGATACATTTGTTACGGGGTTGCTATCTTTACCTAGGTAAAGATTGATAAAACTGGCCTTGCTCTCGTCGATTACTAGATCTGAGGCTCTCTGCAAAGCAGGGCTAGATGGAAGGAGCATGCTAATAGGGAGGGCAGGATGGAGGAGGGACTCAGAGCAGAAATCCCAGGAAGTAGAGGTTGCTGGGTTAATGAGATCCAAGGGTCAGCCATCAAATGATGTTGATCTCTGAAGCCCAGTGGAAGATGGACAGAAGCACCTGAGAGACACTACCCTGCCCAAAGAGGTCTGGTCCCTGGATGACACAGACTTTATTTACATGTAAGGAACTGTGGAAGGGAGTGTGGATACCTGTGGGGCAGGGTATGTGGTATTCTAGGAATTGATTTATGGTGCCTTACTCTTGGGTTTAATACTGCCTCCGTGGACCTGGGTCATGGAATTGGGCCAAACACCCCCAAGTATGCAAAGCTCATTTACATGCAAAGCTCCTTGTTAAAAAAAATTCCAGTTATTCTAATAAATGACTTGGCATAGTAAATGAGGAGCACGTGAGAATCATTACCACAAGGGTCACTAACAAGGCCTTCTGTCTCAAAAAGACAGCAGAGGAGGAAATTTAAGTGACTTACTATTGTAGGAAAAAAAAAAGCAAAGCAAATCAAAACCACCACCGTGGGCACCTTGTGGAGACCAAAACAACTCATCCAGTCCCCCCACCCAACTTCTTATTTCACCAACAATACACCAGTGTTTGCATTTCAGACACTCTGTCTCAAATTTCCATTTAACTTTGAATACATCGATTTTACAGATTAGACAAAGTGTCGGTGAACATGTCCCTTGCACAAATCCACACAGAAAATAAGTGACAGAGCTATAAATCAGCAAAGACCATGTTCTCCCCCCTCCTCCTCCAATGGCACACGGAACTTTTAATGCCCTTTGGGCACAAACATTTCTATAAGAGCTCAATTAGACCCCAGTTTAATACGCAGATGATCTCCTCTTTCATGGTATGTAGTCCGTTCAGCCAAAGACAGTTATCACATCTGTCGCAGTGAGAGAAACGTGGTCGTGAAAAGCGTAGGTAAGCAGGGTTACCAGCGCCCTACAGTTGGGTTATCACTCTGCAAGCACCAGCCCGGCACAACTGCCTGGAAAGAGGGACATCGTCCACCCACTGGTTCTTTCGTCCACGTGGCACTACACAGAAGTTTCAGACGAAGCAACTTGGGAGGCTTGAAGAAAAACAGAAATGTTTAACAGGTAGCAGATGGGTTGGAATGTCTACCTTGGCCCTTAGTTGTGAAAGAGACATTTTCTTGGATGGGAATGAGGCATGTGCCGTGATGATAGCTCAGAAAATGTGCCTATTCTGCCCCCAGAGAGAAATAGACAAGCTAATGAAGTTCCCTGGATGGACTAAATAATGCAGTTCTTTTAAACTTCTGCCTCATCACATGGAACCCTGGACTCTTTCCTCCTGCTGTCAGTCAGTGTTTAAAATAGGAAACACCCAAATCTGGTTTCTAAACCATTTCCAGCAAATCTGTGAGGTGGGGGAAAAAATAAAGGATCTGTGATTTAGACTTTGAATGTAAAGCTCCAATTCACAGTCTTTTGAGATATTCCCAGAGGGCTCCAAAATCTAACCTTACTTCTTTTTTTTAATTCAAAAAGCATTTCTTTCTTTCTTTCTTTCTTTCTTTCTTTCTTTCTTTCTTTCTTTCTTTCTTTC